>NC_082729.1:34068751-34120420 GCF_030144855.1 Hypanus sabinus | reverse complement strand
GGATACCAGATTTTAGAGAAATCACTGTTGACACTCTCAGATTGTCAACAACCAAAATGTTCTGTAATGATCCAGATTTCCAAAGTCTGCTGCATCTCTTGTGCCTCTGACGGAAAGCAATCGCCTTTTCCCTATAGTGTTTCAACCGTATAGGACATCGGTGAGGCCACATTTGGTGTACTCTGCAGTCCTGGTCGCCCAGCAACACAAAGGATGTCAATAAGCCAGAGAGGGGGCAGGGAAGACTCACCGGGATGTTCCTGGGACTGGAGGGATTGAGTTATAAGGACAGGCTGGGACTGTTTTCCCTGGAACAAAGGAGGTGGAGGAGTTACCATATACAGGTTTATAAAACCATGAAGGACATAGATAAGGTGGATAGTCACAATATTTTCCCCAGATTTGAGCGGGGATCCTTTTGGGGGAGAACCCCCTTTGCTTAGAGGGTTAAAGGGATATAGGGGGGCTTTAAAGGGGATCTGAGGGGTCAGTTTCCACTTAGAGGTTGGGGGGGGATTATCGTGCACGCTGCCAGGGGATAACGTTTACAAGAGACACATGGAAAGGTTCAGGGGGATATGGGCTGAACTAGCTCTGGCTATCAACATGGTCAAGTTGAGCCGAAGGGCCTGTTTCTGTGGTGTATGACTATCTGCACATTGTTCCCATTTCGCTAATCACCACCCCAAATTCTCTCACAATGGATATGAGAATGATCCTGGGGATGAAAGGGTTAACTTATGAGGAGTGTTTCGTATCTCTGGACCTCGATGGAGTCCAGAAGGAAGGGGCTGTGGTGGAAGATCTATTTGAAAACACACCAGATACTGAAAGAGTTTGTGTATCCAATAGTGGGAGAATTAGGACCAGAGGGCACAGCCTCAGAATAGAAAGACATCCCTTTGGAACAGAAATGGAGGAATTTTTTTATTTCGGAGGGTGGTAAATCTGTGGAATTCATTGCCACACACGGCTGTAGAGGCCAAGTCACTGGGTATATTTAAAGCAGAGGTTGATAGCTTCTTGATTAGTAAGGCTGTCAAAAGTTATGGGAGAAGGCAGGATAATGAGAGGGTTAATAAGTCAGCCATGATGGAATGGCTGAGCAGACTCAATGGGTCGAAAGGCATATTCTGCTCCTTTGTTTCATGGTCTTGTGGGCAATTAGCCCATCAACCCCCACTTCGTTGGGATGTGTGAGAAACCCACAGGGTCACAGGGAGAACCTGCAAACTCCGCGAACACAGGGAGGCGAGTGTTGAGATCAAACTGGGTCTCTGTCTCTGGGAAGCTGTGGTTTTACACCATGCTGTCTGATTAATATTATTATTCAAAAGGTGAGGATACCTACGTCCAGTGTTCAAATTCAAACAGAACTATCTCCAGCTGAAGCCACCGTGGCCCAGAGAGCTTCTGTGTTCAGGTTGGGATCTCCCCTGGCTTTGCCCATCCTTCCCTCCCTGAACAGTCCAAACAAGCATCATCCATCTCACAAGAACTGTGGCTAAAGACAATTCGCACACATCTGCTGTTGTTGGCAGACTTCTATAGTGGCGTGGTGGAGAGTGTATTGACTGGCCACATCACGGCCTGGTATGGAAACACCAATACCATTGAAAGGAAAATCCCACAAAAGGTGGTGGATTCGGCCCAGTACATTACGGGTAAGCCCTCCCAACTATTGAACACATCTACATGAAACCTTGTTGTAGGAAAGCAGCATCCATCAACAAAGATCTTTGCCACCCAGGCCGTACTCTTCTCTCCCTATTGCTATCAGGTAGAAGGTACAGGAGCCTCAGGACTCGCACCACCAGGTTCAGGAACAGTTGCTACCCCTCAATCATCAGTAACTTGAATGGAAGGGGACAACTACACTCACTTGCCCATCCATTGAGATGTTCCCACGACAAATGATCTCACTTTAAGGACTCTTTATTGTTGTTGTTATTTATTGCTATTTATTTATATTTGCATTTACAGTTTGTTTTCTGTACTCTGCTTGATCTTTCATTGATCCTGTTATAGTTGCTATTCTATAGCTTTGCTGAGTATGCCCACGGGAATTAATCTCAGGGTTGTACGTGGTGATATGTATGTACTCGGATAATACAATTTACTTTTGAACTTTGAATTCTGGATCATGGCAGCCAGTCGAGGTGAGTCGTAACAACGTTGTGTCAGCAAGACTAAGGAATTGATTGTGGACTTCAGGAAGAGGAAGTCAGGAGAAAACACCGGTTCTCGCTGAGGGGTCAACATCTCAAAGAATCTATCCTGAGCCTACTCATGAAGAAGGTCTACTTCATTAGGAGTTTGAGCTTCGATATTGTCACCAAACACGCGCAGATTTCTGCAGATGTAGAGAGCATTCTGACTGGTCGTATCACCATCTGGTATGGAGGCTCCAAAGCACAGGATCAAAAGAGGGTGCAGAGGGCCGTAGACTCAGCCAGGTCCATTACAGGTATAAGCCTTCCAACCATTGCAGACATCTTTAAGAGGCAGCATCCATCACCAAAGACCCTCACCATCCAGATGTGTCCTCTTCACATTATTACCATCAGGAAGGAGGTACTGGAGTCTCAAAACTCCAAAACATTCTCAAAACTGAATGTTTCAGGAACAAGTTCTTACTCTCTGCCATCAGATTTCCGAACAATTAGGAACACATGAGTGTTATCTATTTATTAGCTCCTCTGCCCCCTTCTTTACCCACTCTGGCCTCTTAACTCCTCACCTGTCTACCACCTTCCACTGGGACACCTCCTCCCGCGGTCCACTCTCCTCTCCTGTCAGGTTACTTCTTCTTCAACCCTTTATCTTTCCAACCCTCCTGGCTTCACTGTTCAGCTTCTAGCTAACCACCTCCCTCCCCTACTTTTAATTCTTTCCATTTCCTTTCCAGTGCTGAAGAAGGGTCTCAGCCCGAAACGTCGACTGTTTATTCATTTCCATGGATGCTGCCTGACCTTCTGAGTTCTTCCAGCATTTTGCGTGTGTTATGGATTTATTTGGCACTGCTTTGTAAAGTTGTAGTAATTTTGCCTTTACAGTGCCTTTGCAGCCAGAGTAAAACAAATTTCACGTCATTTAAGTCAGTGATTAAAACTAATTCTGAAGAATATAGGATAAGTTCATAGCATATAGTACAGCAGGGTAGCAGGCTCTTCAGTCCACAAAGTCTTGCTAAATTTAATTTAGTGCAAAGAGCCACACCGCCAAACAGCCCAACTATTTAACCCTAACCTAACCACAGGACAATTTACATTGACTAATTAATCTACTAAGTGGAGTGTCTTCTGAACATGGGAGGAAACTGGAGCACCTGGAGGAAATCCATACGCACATGGGAAGAATGTACAAGCTTTCTTATAGAGGACACAGGGATTGAACTCTGAAGCTCTGAGCTGTATAGTGCCGTGCTAACTACTATGCTACCACAGTGCCCCAGTTATCAAGTACCTGAATGATGAAATAAACTGTCATATGCCATATGGTCTCACCCTATCAGAGGTATTCTCTTAGTCTATCTTCTCTGCTGATGAAACAAACCGGTGTCCCTTCTTTCTCTGTTCAGTAAAGTGTCCAGCAACTCTAACATTGAACCAATTCTCTCTGCACAGCCACTAAGTAATCTGCTGAACGTTTTCAGCACACCCTGATTTCATTTCAGAATTCTAGTGTCTGCTAGGTTTTATTGGGACATATGCCACCTTCTCTTTCCCGCTTGCCCTCTGCTCCCCTTGGGTTTGGGCACCAACTCTGTTCCCACGACCAGAGTACATCGCAAATTTCACCCTTCCAAACCACACCACCACCCCCACCCCACCCAGGAGAGCTCTGTGATGCAGATTCGTGGAGCTATGCAGCACAGATCCTTCAGTCCCAACTCATCCATGCCGACTAAGTGGCCAGATTTCCCAAAACAGAAGCTGAATTGTTCACATGAATGCCATCGCTCTTCATACCACAGATCTGGCACGTTGACCCTTATCCCTATCAGGTCACCGGGTACAGAAGTCGGGACTAGACATGGCGAACTGTGCTGTAGTACTCTATAACTCTTTGACTCCAAGACGAAGACGTTTGGCACGCTGGCCTCCATCAGTCAGGACATTGAGACGGGTTGGGAGGTTATGTTGCAGTGGTAAAGACATTGATTAAGCCCCATCTGGAGTACTTTGTCCGGTTTTGGTCGCCCCACTATAGGAAAGACACCGAGATTTACGAGGATGGTGCTGGCACTGAAGGGATTGAGTTGTAGGGAGAGGCTGGGCAATTTGGGACTTCTTACATTGCAAAGAAGGAGACGAAGGGTTGATATTGGAGGAATGGATCAAATCATGAGGGCTGTAGATAGGGACAATGGGGTTGGGGAATCAAGAGGACGCGGTTTACAATGAGTGGGGAAGATTAATCAAGTGACCTGAGGTGGCAACTTCTTCATACAGAACAAGGAAGAAGCTGCCAGAGGAAGTGGTTGAGGCAAGTACAGTTAAAAGGCAATTGGACAGGTACATGGATAGGAAAGGCTTAGCAGAGTACAGGTCAAATGCAGGCCAATGGGAACAAGTTATGGAGGCATTTCTACCTGGTCAGGTTGAACAGAGGGCCTGTTTATGTTCTGTACTACCTCACAAAACATACACTTAATTCACATTGTTTTGGGGCAGTAGCTTAGTGGTTATCATAACACTATCACACCAGTCTCAATTCCCTTCCTCATTCCACAGACATACGGGATTAGTAGGTTAATTCATCACATAGGTGTAATTGGGCAGGGCAGACTCGTTGGGCTGGAAGGCATTGTTACCGTGTCATATCTCAAAATAAATACATTGCATTGTATTATAATATTTCCCAGTCAATCAGTTTTAAGGGCAGTAGGAACTGGGATTCCAGTGAATGTGAAAACCATTGCTGTTAACCAGGAACTCCCAACGGCCGATTACCAGTTAGTTATAGAGCACCGGAACAGGCCGTTTGGCCGGTCTGATCCTCGGCCTGCATCTACCTGCACTCAGACAATACGTGTCCAAACGCCTTCCATCCAGCTACCTATCCAAACCTCTCTTAGATGTTACCGTCGAAACCACTTCCATTGGCAGCTCGTTCCACACTCTCACCACCCTCTCAGGTTCCTCTTTCACCCTTAACCTATAGTTCTAGTCTTACCTTATATCAGTGGGGAAAGGACCTACTTGCATATAACCTATAATTTTGTACACCTGTTATTCTCCTGTGCGCCAGGGAATAAAGTCCTAACCTATTCAACCTTTTCCCATAACTCAGATCCTCAAATCTGGCAAAATCCTTGTAAATTTTCTCTCTACTCTTTCAATCTTATTGATATTTTTCCGGCAGGTAAGTGGCCAGAACTGCAGACGATACTCCAAATTAGGCCTCACCAACATTTTGTACCGCTTTACCATGACATCCCAACTCCTGTACTCAATGCACTGATTTACACAGGCTAATCGCCACCACAAATGACGTGTTACAAAAAAAAAAGGAATCAGACAGCAAAACAGTCTGCCCCACTTTATTACACATTCTACATGACACAACAGGTGAGAAAGTGTCAACCAGGTGTGCCGCCCCTTGTGAAATCACTGCCCACCCCGGCCCACCGTTTCAGCCCCTGCCCTCGGAACGGCGGTCAGAGCTCCGACCTAAACCTCCAGGCCAGCAAAAATCCCGGCCCTGTTATTCCCGGGCAGGGGAACGGGTCTGTGTGGGGTAGGGAGAGGAACAGCACTGGAATTAAACTGCCTGACGGCGCTCAGAGGAATGCCCGCAGTGTGGAAGGATTTGGGAGGTCGGGGATCCACAGAGTGCAGGGCTGTGTTCCCTGGGTTTTTTTGTGGGAGGTGTGACCCCGCATGATGTGGAATTGAGGCAGAGAGGCTGGGATTGGGTTATATACTCAAACTGCACAAGGGCCACAGAGTCAGAGCATTCCACGCTCTTCCCCACGTATGCAATTCGGGCACCTAACACAGGGGGTTGGGGGAGAGCAGAATCGCGAAGGATATCACGGGGAATGGGCCTCCCGGCCCAGAGTCTTCGCCCGGCCTTCAGCCACTTATTTACACCTCTCCCCCTCGTCCATAAACAAGGTGGGGGTGGGGGAACAATTAACTCGCCAAGTCAGAAGTTGGGAGGTGGGAGGGATACACGGGGTAGACACACGAGATTCTGTTGACGCAGGAATGCCTGAACAATATACGCTGAATGTTGGAAGAGGTCAGCAAGGAAGGCAGGATCGATGCAGGGAATTAAACAGCTGACTTTTCAGCCTCTCCCCCTGCCCCTTTTCCAGACCCAGTGAAGAGTCTCAGCTGGAAACATCAATTGTTCATTTTCCTCCTTAGAAACTGCCTGACTTGCTGAGTTCCTCCAGCATTTAGTGTGTGTGTTACCCAGACAGAGAAAGAGTGACAGACAGACACACAACGGCAGAGGGTGGGATCGAACCGGGATCTCCAGGGCCCTGAGCCAGCAGCTCTACCCGCTGAGCCACCGTGTCTAATCCAGTGGGCCACAGGCCTCCCAACCAATCTCCATCCCGAATCTGTGTGCCAATCCTCTCCACCCTGGATGGAAGCCCACCTGTGCCTTCGCCCCCACCCAGGAGGGAACAACCGAGGAGTGGAAGTATGAAGGGAATGGAAGGACTGAGAAGGGGATGGATGGATGGGTCAAGAGTAGGACGAGGACAGGAGAATGGACCATAGTTCAAAGCGATTTGTACAGAGGGCAATGAACAGTGAGGAGGCACTCATTCTGCCACGGAGAGTAGCCCAGACACTGTGTCACCTCGCCTCCAAGGATCTCCCCTCGCCCACCCACTACGCTTTGTCCGTTGCTGTCTTGTGCTGGATGAGCCCTTTGGCAATGAGATCAGGAATTTCCACAGCCAGCCACGGTCCTAACTGGGGGAGAGAAAAAAAGCCAGTCAATGGATGAGGTGAATACCCCCTCCCCTCCCCAAACCTGCAAGGGCTACTCAGTTACTGTCTTGTCCGAAACCACGGAACACCCAAGTTCCATCAACACCAACCCACCACACACTCCCAGGGTCAGACACAGAGTGACGCTCCCTCCACACCGTCCCATCACACACTCCCGGGGTCAGACACAGAGTGACGCTCCCTCCACACCGTCCCATCACACACTCCCGGGGTCAGACACAGAGTGACGCTCCCTCCACACTGTCCCATCACACACTCCCGGGGTCAGACACAGAGTGAAGCTCCCTCCACACCGTCCCATCACACACTCCCGGGGTCAGACACAGAGTGAAGCTCCCTCCACACCGTCCCATCACACACTCCCGGGGTCAGACACAGAGTGAAGCTCCCTCCACACCGTCCCATCACACACTCCCGGGGTCAGACACAGAGTGAAGCTCCCTCCGCACCTTCCCATCACACACTCCCGGGGTCAGACACAGAGTGAAGCTCCGTCCCCACCATCCCATCACAGATTCCCTGGGTCAGACAAGGAGTGAAGCTGCCCAACCAAGAAGAGACATTCTTCAGGAACTCACCCCAAGGGCCATCAGGTGCCCCAGCCCAAACTTTGGCACATTGCGCGCCCACAGTGGCTTGAAGTGGTCCGTCAGGCAAATCTTCCCCCCTCTGCATGGAGAGCAAAGAAGCAGTGTGAACGATCGGAATGGGAGTGGCGAGTTGTCACCCACTGGTAAACAGGGCTCCCAGAATGTAACCGTTACAGATTTCACTGAGGTATCTAAGATGTGCCTCAGGAAGGTCAGGCATCTTTCCTGGGGTGGCAATGGCCAACACTGGAGGACAACTGTTAAAGGTGAGTGGAGGAATAGTCAGGGGAGAGGTCAGAGGTCAGATTTATTCTAAGCATGGAACACATTGCTGGGGTAATGGTAGCGGCTGATGCAACAATGAACACGAGGAGTCTGCAGATGCTGGAAATCCAAAGCAACACACAGGAAGTGCTGGAAGAACTCAGCAGGACAGGTAGCACAGATGTTTCGTGCCAAGACCATCCTTGAGGACTGAGAAGGGAGCTGAACAGGAAAGCAGCCAGCTGGAAGGTGACAGGTGATGCCAGGTAGGTGGCAAAGATCAAGGGCTAGAGAAGAAAGATTCTGACAGGAGAGGAGAGTGGTCCCACAGGAGAAAGGCAAGGAGGAGACCCAGGAGGAAGTAATAAGCAGTTGAGAAGAAGTAGAAGGTCAGAGTGGGGAATGAGGGGGATATGTTTAGAGGAAGGAAAAATCGATAATCAAGCTTGAGGGAACCCAAATTGAATTCAAGGTGTTGCTCCTCCACCCTGAGGGTGGACTCATCTTCGCACGTGCCAGTTAGCTTGGACCAATGGGAATCAGAACAATAGAGATATTTAAGACACTCTTAGATAATGGCAGGGGACTGAGATAATTCATTGAAAGTGGTGTCACAGATAGATAGGGTCATAAGAAAGCTTTTGGCAGATTAGTCTTCATAAATAAAAGGACTGAGTACAGGAGATGGGATGTTATGCTGAAATTTTATATACGCTGGTGAGGCCTCATTTTGAGTATTTTCAGCACTTATCTACAGGGAAGATGTAAATAAGCATGAAAGGGTACAGGGAAAATTTACAAGGATGTTGCTGGGACTGGATTGTTTAAGTCGTAAGGAAAGATTGAATAGGTTCTGACTTTATTCAAAGTTCAAAGTAGATTTTGTTATCAAAGTACATATATGTCACCATATACAACCCATTTTCATTTTCCTGCGGGCATACTCAACAAATCTATAGAATAGTAACTATAACAGGATCAGTGAAAGATTAACTAGAGTTCAGGGAACCGAGAATATTGAGTGGACATTTGATAGAGGGACACAAACTTATGTGGGGTATTTCCCACTGAGGTTGAGTGGGAATACAGCCAGAGGTTAAGGGTGAAAGGTGAAACACTTAAGGGGAACATTTGGAGAAACCTCTTCATTCAAGAGGGTGGTGAGAGTGTGGAACGAGCTGCCAGCACAAGTCGTGCTTGCGAGCTTGATTTCAACGTTAAAGAGAAGTTTGGATAGGTGTATCAATGGGAGGGGTATGGACCCGGTGCAGGTTGATGGGTGTAGGCTGCTTAAATAGTTCGGCATGGACTAGATGGGCCGAAGGGCCTGTTTCTGAGCTGTATTTTTTCTATGAGCACATGTAAGTAAAACAGAGGATTATGGTGGGAAGGGTTAAATTGATGGTGGAGAAAGTTAAGTATTCGGCATAACATCAAGTGCTATACTGTTGTATGAGTTTTTTCCCCCCATACAGTTCTCGTTTCTCTCTCAGCCCCATTTGCCCATCTTTTTGCGGTAACTCCTGACCACCCCACTCCCCATCAATCAGGAACACATCAATCTCTGCCTTATTCACCCAATAATTTGGCCTGTGTAGCTCTCTGCGCCAACAAAATCCTCAGATTCACCACCCTGTGGGTGAAGAGGTTCCTCCTCGTCTCAGTTCTGGAGAGTATAACGTCTCCTTATACTGGGGCTGTGCCCTCAGGTTCCAGGTTCTCCCGCTGATGGGAATTTCCTCTTCACATCTGCTCTATCCAGGCCTTCTAGTGCCCAGTAGGTTTCAAAGAGGGAAATGTGATTACAGTGAGTGAGTGTGTGTGTGTGTGTGTGTGTGTGTGTGTGTGTGTGTGTGTGTGAGAGAGAGCGAGAGGGGGGGCGAGGAAGAGAGGGAGGAGGGGGGAGTGTGAGGGGGAGAGGGGAAGGGAGAGAGAGATTTACTCCTGCAGAGAGGGCTTTTTGTGTGTTGTGTGTGTGTGTCTGCGTGTGATGTCCCCATACCCTCCCTGTGGCCCAGTAGGTTCCCGTCCCACATCCCAACAAACATGCGGAGCTGGTGGGTTAATTGTCTCCACAGTGCACATGTGGATAAGGGGGGAGGACAATGGGAATGGGGGTTTCAGATGAGATCGGTATAAATAGCTGGCACGGACCCTGTATGCTGTAAAGCCTAGTATTACTCAATAATATCCTCGCCCTGGCCCTCGGTACCTCCCTGTGCACCCGGATCCTCGATAACTTAGCTGGCAGACCTCATTGAGCTCAGATTGGCACAATAACCACAGTCCTGTGTGCTTATTGCCCTGCTCTACTCACTTTATACCTACGTCTATGTGGCAAAGCTACAAAGAAGACATGACAGCAGCGATATTTCATTAGGAGTTTGAGGAGATTTGGTTTGTCACCAAAAACTTTCAAAAGTTCCTACAGATGTACCGTGGAAAGCATTCTGACTGGCTGCATCACCGTCTGGTATGGGGGGGATGGAGGCTACAGTACAGGACTGAAATAAGCTGCAGAGAGTTGTATACGCAGTCATCTCCATCATGGGCACTGGTCTCCATTGCATCCAGGACATCTTCAAGGAGCGATGCCTCAGAAAGACAACATCCATCATTAAGGACCCCAACCACCCAGGATATGCCCTCTTCCCACTGCTACCATCAGGAAGGAGGTACAGGAGCCTGAAGAGACACCCACAACAATTCAGGAACAGCTCCTTCCCCTCTGCCATCCGATTTCTGAATGGACATTGAACCCATGATCACCATCTCACTACTTTTTTTTATTTCTGTTTTTAACACTTCCTATTTAACTATTTAAAATATATAACCATATAACAATTACAGCACGGAAACAGGCCATCTCGGCCCTCTAGTCCGTGCTGAACACTTACTCTCCGCTAGTCCCACCGACCTGCACTCAGCCCATAACCCTCCATTCCTTTCCTGTCCAAATACCTATCCAATTTTTTTTTAAATGACAAAATCAAACCTGCCTCTACCACTTCTGCTGGAAGCTCGTTCCACACAGCTACCGCTCTCTGAGTAAAGAAGTTCCCCCTTGTGTTACCTCTCAACTCATGTCCTCGTTTGAATCTCCCACACTCTCAATGGAAAAAGCCTATCCACGTCAACTCTATCTATCCCCCTCATAATTTTAAATACCTCTATTAAGTCCCCCCTCAATCTTCTATGCTCCAAAGAATAAAGACCTAACTTGCTCAACCTTTCTCTGTAACTTAGGTGCTGAAAACCAGGTAACATTCTAGTAAATCTCCTCTGTACTCTTTATTTTGTTAACATCTTTCCTTTAATTCAGTGACCAGAACTGTACACAATACTCCAAATTTGGCCTCACCGATGTAATTCACATTTTATTCCAGTATGTGTTGCAACGTATTGCTGCCTCAAAGACAACAAATTTCACAACATGTGCCAACTCTGATTAATCCTGATTCTGTAATGCTGTCGGGCTGCAGAGTGGTGCTACGACACAGCTGCATTGGGGAAGGAGGTTGCGGACTGGGTGAAGTCAGGGGTGGCAACAAGGAAGGTCACCAAGGTGGTGACAAGGAGGAGAGAGCTGGGGGTCAAGTGGAGGGAAGGTTGTCGGGGGTAGGGGGTACATTCAACAGGGTGGGTCGTCAGGAAGGAGTGCCAAGGAGGGCAGCTGGGACGTGCGGGAGAGGCCGCTCCTGCTTCATCAGCACTCTGTGGGATCTTTCTGTGTGGTGTAGCTCCCCAAGACACAGAATAGAGCAGAGAGTCTCTGCCCTGGAGTGGGGTGGGGATGGTGGAGCTAGGGAAAGGATATGACTGTGCAAAACTCACCTTGTTTGTCCTCTCTCTCCCTCCACCCTATACGCCCCTTCCCACTCACTTTCTCCCCTGCATACATCCTTCAGCCCTCCTCTCCTCTCCTTCATGTGTACTGCTTTCTCCCCTTCCCCCACCACACACTACCATCTCCCCTCCCATACACCTCTCTTATTCCCCCTCCTGTGCATTACTTCCCCCTTCCACACTTTTGTGTTCCTTCCTCCCTCTCTGTTCCACTCCCCCCACCCGTCCCATACACCCCTCCCACACTTCCTACCTGTACATTTTGGCCGTCTTGCCGTCCAGCTCTGGGACGGCGATCTCGGGGGCCGTCGTGGGGTACGTGACGGGAATCTGCAGAGGTTCAGGAGAGGAGGGGTCTTGTCATCTCTGCTTGACCACTACACACCCCTTTCCCTCCAGACCCCAACTTCCACCCTGGCATGTTTCCTCCGCGCCCCCCCTCCCTACACAATCCCAGCACCAGCCCAAACCCTCACAGCATCTCCTAGACACCTCTGTAACCCCACCTCCCTCCCCCCGCCCCCACATAAAGGCTGATTTATACTTCTGCATAGTAGACTACGCCGCAGCCTTCGTAAGCGGCCTGCACCGCTGTGAGCACTTACACCTGTGCGTTGGTGTGTCTGCGTCGCTCTGCAATTCACCGCCAAAACGCTAGTTGGCGGTGGGGTTTCTAATGGCGACTGAGCGCATCATGTTGGAGTTGGAGCTAATAAATGTTGAACAAGGGTTACTTTTATTGAAATTACTGCAACGCAGAAAAGAGAGAAGGCGTCGGTGGAGATGGTGTGTATGACCATTGAACAGATTCAGGCAGAAGGAGGGTGAATTTTCTGTGCTTGTCCGGCCACTGAGAGACATGGACAAGGAAATGCATTTCAAATATTTTCGGATGTCCGCAGATAGGCTTGACGATTTGGTTCATCGTCTCCAAGCATATATTTCGCATCAGTGTGCGCACAAGTATGCCTAGAGCCAGGAGGAAATGCGATGCTACCAAAGCCGACCAATCACAGTTGTTGCGGTCTGCGTCACCACGACACGCGATTACATTTTTGGAGAGGTGCGCATCAGGCTATGGGGTGGGGTAGGGCATAGGGTATAGCGTCATTTGATGCAGAAGTATAAATCAGCCTTAACCCCACAATTCCACTGCCCTCTCCTACAGTGGAAGCCATGGAAAGGCAAGGATAGCCTGGGGCCATTATAACCAAGCAAGACCTTTGAAGTCAGACTGCCGGAAACTTACTAGACAAGATAGTGTATACTCAACCCAAACGAGTAAGGGCTCTGTAGTGAGACTTTTACAGAAAGGTCTTCCTAAAACATAAGGTTCCCTTACACAATAGGATATAGCGAAGACAGGTGAGATAAGAATAAAGGAAGGATGTGAAATGTACTCAACAACTAAGGCTCGATTGTCTTCACTAACTCCAAAATATCATCGGCTCTCTGCTTAAAGTTTCGATTGACTTTAACATCTCTATTGTGAATGGCGATTGATCTTGTGAGTCAGTTCAAACGTATACCATTTACAATAAATAAAATCATTAACTGATAAGCCAATTCTGTTTAAAATTAGTAGATTTCTGCTTAGACTTCAGGACGGTGTTGGTGACAGGGGCCATGCTGTAAATCTTGTGCAGAAGTAAAATAAAAAGAGTGTTTTGAGTCGTAAGAGTGCGTGTGTTCTGGACCCAGTTATTTTAGTTATTCCCCCCTCAGTAACCCCAACACCCTCTCTCACCCACTGCCCCTCCTCACTACTCTCTTCAACCCACTCCACAACCCACCCCCCCATAACCCCACTACCCTCTCCTACCCACTCCCCCCTTCTGTTACACCATTGCCATCTCCCACCCGAAGGAACAAGGGAGAAGGGGAGAAAAGCGAGAAGGAATGAGGCAGGAGGGTGGGGAGAAGACGTGGCACTGGGGAACACAGGGGTGCTGGGAATGCAGTGGTGGGCAGAAGAGTGGGTGTGGAGAGGGAGGGTGAAAGAGGGGAGGTGGGAGCAACAAGAAAGAATTATAGGGGGTGGGAGGAAGGCATGTGCTGGGAGGGGCAGGGGAGAAAGGGTCAGGATATAATGGGGGAGAGGGAAGAGGATAGAAGGGTGATGAATGGAAGTGATAAGGGGGAGAATGGGGAGATGAGGGGGCTGAGTGGGAGAGCTGGGGGACGTGCTGACTGACTGGGGTAAGTGGTAGTTGGGACCATTCAGGGAAAGGAAGTGGGGAGAGGGAGAAGTGGGGGAGGTGCGAGTGACAGGCAGGGGGAGAACGAGGTGAGAAGGGTGGAAGTGACCAGCAAGGGATGAGAAGTGGGAGTGACGGGGGAGTTAGAGGGGAAGTAAAAAAGAGGGTAGACGGATGGGAGCAACTGGTGAGAGATGAGAAGGGGGAGAAAGAGGGGAGTGGGAGTGACGGGGAGGAAAAAGGAGGTGGATGGGTGGGAGCAATGTGTGATGGAGGAGGGAGGGAAGTGGGAGTGACAGTGCAGTTGGAGAGGGGAGAAGGATGGCAGAAAGAGAGTAGGTGTGCGTGAGAGAACGGAGAAGGGTCAGGGCAGTTGTTGGGAGCGGGCTGACAAGGAGGGGGAGAGAGGAGTAAGAGTAGAGAAGTGTCAGGGCAAAAGGTGGGGGAAAGGGGTGAACAAGGTGCCAGGCAGAAGGGTGGACAAATGCTCAGTCTCCGAGGGAACGACATCGCCACTCACATCGAACTCAATGTCGAACTCGTACTTCAGCAGCTCGTGAATGTACCAACATTTGCCGAACCACCTGCAGAAGAGAGCCTCAGTGATTCCATCAGCAGCAGCTTCCCCAGCCCACACCCTCCCTGATTTCTGCCCGTCCGGGACAGAGCCAAACTCCAGGACAGCGTGGCCGACAGGGGCCATGCTGCTCTCCAAGTGTGTTTGAGGCACAAGCGTGAGCTTTCAGAGCCCAGTTAATCTGCGATGACAACTGGACAGGTGGGACTGTTTTCCCCGGAGCAAAAGGGGCTGATGGTGACCTAACAACCTTGACAAAAGCTCGAGGGTTGTAGATAAGGTGGGTGTCTATTATTTCCCTCTCAGGGTAAGAGAGTCTAAAACCAGAGGGCACAGGTTTCAGGGGCGAGGGCAGCAATTTAAAGGCAACCCAAGTGATATCAGGCCCTGGCCCAACACTTGACCAACATTACTCGATGTTGATCGGGGCGCCGATTTATTAAGCACCTTCGCTCCCCCTGCAACAAGCAGGGTTTCCCGGTGGCTAACCGTTTTAATTCCACTGCCCGTTCCCACTCCGACACACCTGACCATGGCCTCCTCTGCTACCATGGTGTCGCCATACTAAAATCATATCCCAACTGGGTAGCCTCCAACCCGATGGCATGAACATCGATTTCTCCCTCCACCCCACCCCCCCTTTTCCATTCCCCATTCTGGCTTCCCTCTTACCCACTCTCTTCTCCTCACCTGCCTGTCCCCTCTCCCTGGTGCCCCTCCTCCTCCTCTTTCTCCCACGGTCCACTCTATTTCTTCAGCACTTTACCTTTCCCACCAATCACCTCTCAGCTTCATACGTCTTCATCCCTCCCCCACCCAGCAGGCTTCCCCTATATCACTTCCGAGGTCGTCCTCCTTCCCCTCCACCCACCTTCATACTCTGGCCTCCTCCCCCTTCCTTTCCAGTCCTGATGAAGGGTCTCGGCCTGAAACGTCGACTGTTTATTCCCTTCCATAGATGCTGCCTGATCTGCTGAGTTCCTGCAGCACTTTTGTGTGTGTTACTGACTCACCTTGTCCCATCTTTGTTGGACTCTAGTCTGAACCAGTCATTGTCGGCCTGCTTGTTGTTTTCCACGTACTGGAGTGAAAAGAGAACTCGTGTTAATCAAAAGGCTTTCTTAAGTGGCAGTGCTGCATAATGAGGCACCATTTCACATGACTACTTGTCCCCTTCCCTGAAGTCACGGACCATAAAGTCTCATCCACACATTTAACCTCTGCCAACCTTTGATTTCTCAAAGTCTTAAAGCAACAGGCCCTTTGGCCCTTCACATTCATGCTGGCTTTTTTTTTAGAACACATAAAAACACAGACAAAATGCTGGAGGAACTTAGCAAGTCAGGTATTATCCATGGAAAGGAATAAACAGTCAAAGTCTGGAAAAGAAGGGGGAAGAAGTTAGAATAAAGAGGTGGGCGAGGGGACGGAGTACAGGCAAGAAGGTGAAAAGTGAAGCCAGGTGGGCGGGGGGGGCAGGGGGTCATGAAGTAAGAAACAGGGAGGTGATTGGTGGAAATTGAGCTGAAGGAGGAGAAATTTGATAGGAGAGGAGAGAAAGGAAGGAGGAGGGGCACCAGAAACAGGTGAGGAGAAGAGGGGACCGAGAATGGGAAAGGCAGGAAGGGAGAAGGGGGACTGGGGGAGAAATTAAAGCAAGTTCAAGTACCGTTGGAAGTACCCTGACTAGCTGCAATAAGGTCTGATACAGCAGTTCAAATGCACAGGATTGTAAGGAGCTTCAGAGAGAGGTGGACTCAGCTCAATCCAATCACAGGCACGTCCCTCCCCACCATCGGTAGCATCTACGTGAGTCACTGCCTCAAGATTGGGAGCATCCAAAGACCCCCACCATCTGGGCTATTGCAACTCCCATCAGGCAGAATCAGAATCGATTTTAATATCATTGGCGTACGTCATGAGATTTGTTGTCTTTGCGGCCATAGCACAATGCAATACATGATAATAGAGAAAAAAACATGAATTACTGTAAAAAAAAATAGATAATAGTTAAATTAAGTAAGTAGTGCAAAATAGAAATAAAAGAGTAGTGAGGTAGTGTCCATGGGTTCAATGTCCATTCAGAAAAAAGATGGCAGATGGGAAGCAGCTGTTCCTAAATTGTTCAGTGTGTGTCTTCAGGGTTCTGTACCTCCTTCTTGATGGTAGCAATGAGAACAGGACACGTCCACAGTGACGGGGGTCCTTAATGATGGATGCTGCCTTTTTGGGGAATCACTCACTGAAGTCCTGGGTAAATTGGAGGTAAATGCCCATGATGGAGCTGACCAAGTTTACAACCCTCTGCAGTCCCCTCCCCCCCACCCCTTACCAGAAGGTGATGATCTATCTTGCTTCCGTACGCCATCTGAAATTCTGCCTACTATACTATCGTCGGCAAATTTATAGGTGGCATTTATAGAGGCACAGAACCCTATAGTCCCACACCAGAATAGCTTGGTAGCATAGTGGTCAGTACAACACTTTATAGTACCAGTGAAGGGGTTCAAATCCTGCCACTGCCCGTAAGGAATTTGTATGTTCTCCCCGTAATCATGTGGGTTTCTTCCAGGTGCTCTAGTTTCCTCCCACAGTCCAAAGACATAGCGGTTCGTAGGTTAATTGGGTATTGTAAATTGTCCTGTCATCAGGATAGGATTAAATCAGGGCTGGGCGGCACGTCTTGAAGGGGCTATTCCGCACGGTATCGCAATACATAAAGAAATAATTTAAAAAACACCAGGTTCACGCATTCCCTTCAATGATTCTAAACTAGATTTTTTTTGTCTTAATTACGTTCGTTCTTGTTGAAAAGTAATATTTTGTTTAGGAGTGTTGTGTATCTGATGTTATGTGTTGTCATGCTGCTGAAGTAAGTTTTTCATTACACCTGTGCATACGTGTACTTGTGCATTTTACAATAAACTCGACTTTGACAACCTGCTACCCAACTGGCAGACCCGTCCCCATTCACCCTCTGCCCAGACCCCGGCGTCTTCAGCAGAACACCCCACCCGGTTCATATAGGACCGGTAGGACGGGGTTTGACAGGGAGAGGTTACGGGGAGTGGGGAGAGCCGGGTACCTGGGAATTGGGACTCGGGATCCCTTCCGCCCGGACCCTTTGGGAGCACCGGAGGACCGGAAGTGGCGGCCGGTCCGTCCACGACACCCTCCGCCCTCACCACCCCGACTTGTCGGTCGGCGACCCCGGGGCCAGTGGGCACCTTAATCAGAGCCTGATACTCCTCCTTCAGCCGCTCCCGCCAACGTTCGCTGTCTCGTGGGCCCGCGTTGGTCCGCAGCAGCGGGATCCCACTCAGGACCCGGCGTGTCGCCTCGTCCGCCATGGCGTCCCACCCCCTATCGCATCACGCATGTGCAACTGCCAACCGGTTGACTCGGGCGTCACCATATTGCGGAAGTTGTCTAAGGATCATGGGATTTGTAGTGAACCAGGCTCGAATTCTTTCCTGGAGTATATTACGAATAAACTCTTCTTAAATATCGATTTTAACCGACGTTTCGATGACAAACTCTGCCATCTAATCTGGGATGATGCCTGGGCATGTCTTGTCCGGTGGTATATCCACTACACTGATCCGTCCCTCCTGATTGGTTAGTCCTCATACATATGATATATGTAGTCTTCATAGGAGGATAGAACGATGGCGCAGAACAGGCCCTTCGGCCCACAATGTTTCTGCTAAACACAATACCAAGTTAAACGAATACCACCTGTCTGCACGAACTCCACAATCCTACATTCCCTGCCATGTCTGTGTCTGTCTGACTGCCTCTTAAAGACCAATACCCTGGCAGCCTGTTCAAAGATTTGCTCTGTTAGTCACAAGTGTGTCGAAACATACAGTGAAATGTGTCATTTGTGTCAAACCAAATCAGTGAGGATTGTATGGGTGCCAATGTAGCATGCCCACAACTCACTGTCCCCAAGCCATTCGTCTGTAAGAGGAAACAGGCAGTGATGGGAATTGACCCCTGGTCGCTGGCTCTGTAACAGCATTAGGCTAACCGCTGTGCTACCGTGCCATCCGAGTTCAATTCTGGCTGCTGCCTGTAAGGAGTTTGTAAATTCTCCCCATGACTGCTGAGTGCTCCAGTTTCCTCCCGCAGTCCAAAGGCATACCGGTTATTTGGAGATTTGGTCACATGGGTGTACTTGGGTGGCACGGTCTCAATGGGCCTGAAAAGCCCATTACCCATTCTGTACCTCAAATGGAATAAGTGGGAAAACCCACCCGGTGATCATTGGTGCAGTAATAGTGTTACATTATCCATATACTAACATACTGCCCCACCTTTAAACTTTCACCCCAAACCTATGACCTCGAGTTCATCGCATATTCAGCTCACAATAAATATCGAGCACATGAGATAAGAATCCTTGAAAGTGAGTCCATAGGTTGTGGGGACAGTTCAGTGATGTGGCAAGTGAAGCTGAATGAAGTTATCCCCTTATGTCACCATTTACAACCTTGAGATAACATTTCTTGCAGGCATACTTTATAAATCCATAGAATAATAGCCATAACAAAGACCACACCAACTTTAATGTTCAGCTGGTGTAATAAAGACAACAAACTGTGTAAATATAATAATAATAATAATAATGTAACAAATATAAGAACATGAGATGAATAGTCTTGAAAATGAGTCCGTAGTTTATGGGAGTATTTCAGTGATGTGGTTATCCCCTTTGGTTCAAGAGCCAAACGGCTGAGAGGTATATAACCATTCCGAAACCTGGAGGTGTGAGTCTCAAGTCTCCTTTACCTTCTTCCTGATTGCAGCAGTGAGAAGGGAGCATGACCTGGGTGGTGGGCATCCCTGATACTCCACATAAATGTGCTCAGTGATGAGGAGGGCTTTACCTGTGATGGACTAGGCTGTATTCACTACTTTTTTGTAGGGTTTCCCGTTCAAGGGCACTGGTGTCTCCATATCCGACTGTGATGCAGCCGGTCAATATACTCTCCACCACATATCTATTGAAGTTTGTCTAAGTCTTAGATGCCATGCTGAATCTCAGCAAACTCCTAAGGATCCCATACTTTCTTTTCGTAGTTGCATTTATGTGCTGGGCCCAGGACAGGTCTTCAGAAATGATAACAGCAAGGAATTCACAGTTGCTGACCCTCTCCACCTCTGATTATATGATGAGGACTGGCTCCATCTCCTGAAGTCAATAATCTGTTCCTTAGTCTTGCTTATATTGAGTAAGAGATAGTTGTGTGGCACCACTCAACCAGATTTTCAATCCTTCTTCTATACATTGATTTGGCCTATGACAGTGGTATCATTGGGAAAGTTAAGTACTGCATTGAAGCTGCACTTAGCTATTGGCCATTCAGAAATTGTTTGGCTGAGGAGAAGTTGTTCCTAAATCACCACGTCTGAGTCTCCAGGCTCCTGTACCTCCCACTGGTGGCAACAATGAGAAGAGAGCATGACCCAGGTGCTTAGTTATGGAGGACAATTTTTTGAGGGACCATCATATCGCCTCCACATTCGGCTTAAGAAGCTTTGGTTTCAAGATTCATATAGAGGAAAAGGTCCTTTAGCCCAACTCATCCATGCTAACCAAGGTGATTCATAGAAACATAGAAAAGCTACAGCACAATACAGGCCCTTCGGCCCACAAAGTTGTGCCAAACATGTCCCTACCTCAGAAATTATTAGGCTTACCCATAGCCCTCTATTTTACTAAGCTCCATGTACCTATCCAAAATTCTCTTAGAAGACCCTATTGTCTCTGCCTCCACCATCGTTGCCAGCATCCCATTCCATGCACTCACCACTCTCTGTGTAAAAAACTTAACCCTGACATCTCCTCTGTATCTACTCCCCAGCACCTTAAACTTGTGTCCTCTTGTGGCGACCATTTCAACCCTGGGAAAAAGCCTCTGACTATTCACACGTTCAATGCCTCACATCATCTTCAACATCTCCATCAGGTCACCCCCTCATCCTCCGTCACTCCAAGGAGAAAAGGCCGAGTTCATTCAACCTGTTTTCATAAGGGATGCTCCCCAGTCCAGGCAACATCCTTGTAAATCTCCCCTGCACCCTTTCTATGGCTTCCACATCGTTCAATTAGTGAGGTGACCAGAACTGAGCACAGTACTCCAAGTGGGGTCTGACCAGGGTCCTATATAGCTGCAACATTACCTCTCGGCTCCTAAATTCAATTCCACGATTAATGAAGGCCAATACACCATATGCCTGCACAGCTGCTTTGAGCGTCCTATGGACTCGGACCCTGTGGTGAACTATGTGCCTGTCTGGACACGCCCCCTGCTGACTGCTCCTGTGGCTCCTCCCACAGGCCCCTGTATAAAGGAGATCTGAGGCCTGACGCTCGGCCTCAGTCTCCAGGACATTGTATGATAGACACTCACTCCTGGTTCCTTCCTCCAGTCAGTAAAAGCCGATATCTCGCCTTACGTCTCAGTGTGAGTTATTGATGGTGCATCAGACCCCAAGATCCTGCTGATCCTCCACACTGCCAAGAGTCTTACCATTAATACTATATTCTGCCATTGTATTTGACCTACCTAAGTGAACCACCTCACATGTATCTAGTTTGAACTGCATCTGCCACTTCTCAGCCCAGTTTTGCATCCTATCAAAGTCCCGCTGTAACCTCTGACAGCCCTCCACATTATCCACAACACCTCCAACCTTTCTGTCATCAGCAAATTTACTGACCCATCCCTCAACTTCCTCATGCAGGTCATTTATAAAGATCACGAAGAGTAAGGGTCCCAGAACAGATCCCTGAGACACTCCACTGGTCCCGACCTCCATGCAGAATATGACCATTACAACTATTCTTTTCCTTCTGTGGGCAAGCCAGTTCTGGATACACAAAGCAATTTCCCCTTGAGCTAGTCCTATTGATCTGAATTTGGCCTATGTCACTAACCAATCAAATGTGTTTTCATTTTGGAGGACCTGTCCTGGGCCCGGCAGGTAAGTGCAATTGCAAGAAAGCGTGGCCGTGTCTCTACTGCCTTAGGAGTCTGCGGAAATTCGGCATGACAGCTAAAATCTCTATAGATGAATGGTGGAGAATATATTGATTGGCTGCTTCACATCCTGATATGGAAACACTAAGGTTTTTGAACAGAAAATCCCACCAAAAGTAGTGGATACGGCCAAGTCCATTATTGTAAAGCTCTCCCCATCAATGAGCACATCTGCACGAAGTGTTCTAGCCGGAGATCAGCGCCCATCTTCAGGGAACCTCCCCGCCCCCCATCCAGGCCATGCCCTATTCTTGCTGCTGCAATCAAAGACATTTAACATGAATTAACTTCAGAAATGTTCTTGCAAATGCTGCTTACATGATGACAGCTGCCTGTGATGCTGCTGTAAGCGGGCCCATGCGCGTACTTGCGCCCATGACGATAAACGTGAATTTGAATAATTGCCGCCCTTCCCACCCCAGCAGTTTATAAGACCATAAAATATAGGTGTAGAATGAGGCCATTTGGCCTATCGAGTCTCCTCCGCCATTTCATCATAGCTGATCGATTTCCCTGTCAGCCTTCTCTTCGTATACCTTCAACGCCCTGACTAATCGAGAATAAATCAACCACTGCCTGAAATATCCCCAGTCACTTGGCTTCCACAGCCGCCTGTGCCAACGAATTCCACAGTCACCACTCCAGCTAGAATTCCTCCTCATCTCCGTTCTGAATGGTCATCCTTCTAATCTGAGGCTGCGTCTTCTGGTCTTAGACTCCCCCACCACAGGAAGATCCTCTGCACATCTGTCGAGACTTTCCAACCCGCGAGAAGTTTCAATGAGATCCCTCCTCGCGTTTCTGAATTCCACTGAGTACAAGCCCAGAGCCATCGAACGCTCCTCACGTGACAAGCCTTTCCTTTCCGGAATCATTTTTGTGAAACGCCTTTGAACCCTCCACAATGACAGCACATCATTTCTTAGACAAGGGACCCAAAACTGCTCATGGTACTCCAAGTGAAGGCCCGCAAAGCGGTTGTTTTTATTTAAATAAACGCAATGCAAAACTAAGCTTAAAATAGATTTTATTAGATAGATTAGATAACAGTATAAAGAAAAATAAACTATTCTTTACAAGCATAAAATAGAATCACTCTTCCTCCTCGGCCCTCTTGTCCAGATCTGCCGAATCGATGCCAACCTCCTCGTAGTCCTTCTCCAGCGAGGCCATGTCCTCCCGCGCATCCTGGAACTCCCCCTCCTCCAGCCCCTCGCCCACGTACCAGTGGACGAAGGCCCGCTTGGCGTACATCTTGTCGAACTTGAGGTTCATGCGGGTCCAGGCCATGGCCACGGCGGTGGTGTTGCTCAGCATGCAGACAGCGCGCTGCACCTTGGCCAGGTCGCCGCCGGGCACCACGGTCGGGGGCTGATAGTTGATGCCCACCTGTGGGACGGGAGGGAAAAAGAAGCATTCATTTCAGGCACTCAGAGAAACAGCTTCATGATTAGTGGCCACTAGAAGGCGCTCCAGTGGCGCAGCGGGTCGAGCCACTACCTTACAGCACCAGAGACACGGGTTCGATTTCCAGTTCCAAACTGGCGTAAAAGGTGCAATATAACAGGCCGGTATGGGCTTACTCCGGGCTATAGGCTTATTCCCAGGCTGGAAGAGGGTATAGGTTGTAGGTGCTTGGCAATGGTGTTTTAATTAGGAGGGGTGGGGGAGGTTGCTCGCGAAGAGAACGATTCTAGACTCGATAGCTGAACCGTATGTGGACTTGGATGTGGAGAAACGTGGATAGTTTTGGCTTCCCTACTTGAATTCCAAGAATTTAATGGTAAGGCTGCATGGTATAAAAAAGGTTAG
The DNA here is from genome assembly GCF_030144855.1 of Hypanus sabinus. Lineage (NCBI taxonomy): Eukaryota > Metazoa > Chordata > Chondrichthyes > Myliobatiformes > Dasyatidae > Hypanus > Hypanus sabinus. The sequence continues at coordinate 34,097,107 of NC_082729.1, read as the reverse complement.
GAACACTTGGACAGAACGAAGCACCCCGTGGCACAGGATAGGACGCTTCTACAAACCTTCACCAATTCCCCGCCAAGCCCCGTGGTTTGGTCTCAAACGGTCCACTCACCTTGAAGCCGGTCGGACACCAGTCCACGAACTGGATGGAGCGCTTGGTCTTGATGGTGGCGATGGCGGCGTTCACGTCCTTGGGCACCACGTCTCCGCGGTACAGCATGCAGCACGCCATGTACTTGCCCTGGCGGGGGTCGCACTTCAACATCTGGTTGGCCGGCTCGAAGCAGGCGTTGGTCACCTCGGCCACGGACAGCTGCTCGTGGTAAGCCTTCTCGGCCGAGATGAGGGGCGCGTAGGTCACCAGCGGGAAGTGGATGCGGGGGTAGGGCACCAGGTTGGTCTGGAATTCCAGAAGGTCCACGTTGAGGGCGCCGTCGAAGCGCAGCGAAGCGGTGACAGACGACACGACCTGACCCAGCAGGCGGTTGAGGTTGGTGTAGGTGGGGCGCTCGATGTCCAGGTTCCGCCGGCAGATGTCGTAGATGGCCTCATTGTCCAACATGAAGGAGCAGTCCGAGTGCTCGAGGGTGCAGTGGGTGACCAGCACCGAGTTGTAGGGCTCGACCACGGCGGTGGAGATCTGGGGCGCCGGGTAGACGGAAAACTCCAGCTTGGATTTCTTGCCGTAGTCGACGGAGAGTCTCTCCATGAGGAGGGAGGTGAAGCCCGAGCCGGTGCCGCCCCCGAAGCTGTGGAAGATGAGAAACCCCTGAAGGCCCGTGCACTGGTCCGCCTGCGGGGAAAGAGGTGTGAGCGTGAGGTAACTGTGCTGTTCTCCGTTCGGAATGGGAGAGGATAGTGGGACAGGTGTGGATTGGGTTCAACACTGGCCAATGGAAAACGCTTACAATTCGCTGACGGGCACCAACCCAGAACCTACCAGCTTCCGGATGCGATCCAGAACCAGGTCCACGATCTCCTTGCCGATGGAACAGTGGCCCCGCGCGTAGTTATTGGCCGCGTCCTCCTTACCCGTGATGAGCTGCTCGGGGTGGAAGAGCTGCCGGTAGGTGCCGGTCCGGACCTCATCTGTGTGGGGAGAGATCACAGAACGGGAGGATTAGCATGATTTATTTATTTGTTTGCTTTTTTTATTACGGGCTTATTACGGGGAGGGAGGAGACCGCGTTGAGGTTTCAAAATGTCATTACTATTGCGTCCCCTTACCGACCACGGTGGGCTCCAGGTCGACGAAGACGGCCCGCGGAACGTGCTTGCCCGCCCCCGTCTCGCTGAAGAAGGTGTTGAAGGAATCGTCGCCCCCTCCGATGGTCTTGTCACTCGGCATCTGTCCATCCGGCTGGATGCCGTGTTCCAGACAGTACAGTTCCCAGCAAGCGTTACCCAGCTGTACGCCGGCCTGACCGATGTGGATTGAAATACACTCACGCTGTAGAGCGAGGGACGGAAGAGGACCACCGGTTATTCAAGAAGAACAGCGAACGAAGACCGGTCTCAGCACGCTCCCTACGTGTCCCATGAACGTAATCTGCTCGCGGTTCCCGCTTTCCCACTAGTTAAGGGCGGACTCGTCCGCGATCCTTCCCCAGGTAGACCCGTGAAGCGCCTACCCCGAGTAGTAACCCCTCCACCACACCTTCGCAAACTTCGCCTCCTTTCCGCCTACCCCAGTCACCCAATGGAGTCACCGCCTGAAACCCACACCACCAGTGAGGACGCGCCCCCGAACTCTTAGCTGAATCCGGCCCGGGACACACTCACCATGATCTTTATCTTTCTATCTCTCTCTCTCTGCTCTCCCAACTTCAGCGAATTTGTCGCTGCGCCCGTCGAACGCACCTACTTATACCCCACCCGGTGGAACGTTCTTTCCAGCCGCGCCGCGCTCTGATTGGCGCAAACGGGGCCAGCAGTTCAGATTGGAACGGGGAGACAAAGGCTGCGAGAACGCCGCATGGTTCTTGGCGAACAAAGGGATTCGCGGAGAACTTGTTATTCGAAAGGCGCAGCGTGATCAAGGAACCGTTTGTAACTCAGTCGCCCTTTCAGCGCAGGCACAAACGATCCAAGACCCTAAAAATCCATTCAAAACCAAGGAGATCACATCTGCATCCCTTATTCCAGCTGCTGCCATTAGGGGCCACCGTACAATCTCAATGTAAAGACATTATTCCTCTGCCCAAGCTAGAACATAGAAATTTACAGCACATTACAGACCCTTCGGCCCACAATGTTGTGCCGACCGTGTAACCTACGCTAGAAACTGCCTAGAATTTCCCTCTATTTTTCTAAGCTCCGTGTACCTATCCTAGAGGCTCCAAATAGATAGTGTGAAGTGTGAAAAATACGAACGGATTTGCTTTGTGGATCGAAGTTGAAGGCGGAATATTATTGCTTTATTGTCTCCAAACAATTGATACTAGAGCGTGCACTCTTCACAGCAATATTTGATACCGCGCTTCGCGCTCCCTGGAGTTCAAATCGATAGTAAATATAATAAAAATTTAAATTATAAATCATAAATAGGAAATGGTAAAGGGAAAGTAAGGTAATGCAAAAAAAAAAAACGAGAGTCAGGTCCGGATATTTGGACGGTACGGCCCAGATCCGGGTCAGGATCCATTCAGCAGTCTTATCACAGTTGGAAAGAAGCTGTTCCCAAATCTGGCCGAACGAATCTTCAAGCTCCTGAACCTTCTCCCCGAGGGAAGAGGGACAAAAAGTGTGTTGGCTGGGTGGGTCGTGTCCTTGATTATCCTGACAACACTGCTCCGTCAGCTGAGTAAAGTGAATATAGGATGAAAGACGGGCTTCCTAGCAGCGTGGAGGAACAGAGGGTCTTAGGATCCACGTTCCTGGATCCCTTTCAGTTGCCATTCAAGTCAAAGGGTGCTTAAGAAGGCGTACGCCGTGTTAGCTTTCGTCAGTCGCCTGGCTGAGTTGAAGACCGGGAGGTAATATTGCAGTCAGTCTGTGAATCTCTATTTGGGATATGGTGTTCACTGCATTATAGGAGGGTGCAGAAGATTTATAGGGGGTGTAGAAGAGATTTACCAGGATGCTGCTTGGACTACGGGACATGCCTTGCGAAGAGCAATCTCGGGCTTTTCACTTTGGAGCGAAGAAAGATGAGAAGTGACTTGATGGAGATGTACAAGATGATAAGAGGCAGAGATCCAGAGGACACGCAAGACAGTTTTTCCAGGAAATGGCTAATAAGAGGGGGGGGCATAATTCTAGGGTGTTTGGGGGCAAGTGTAGGGGAAATGTCAAAGTTATTACTCTTTTTTTTACCAGAGAGTGGTGAGTGCGTGGAACGCCCTGCCAGCCTGGTGATAAACACGGGTACATCAGGGTCATTAAAGAAACTCTCAGATAGGTCCTTGGATGATGGAAATTAGAGGGCTATGCGGGAGGGAAAGGTTAAATTGATATTAGATCACCCTTACTGGGGCATGGATTGCCCACGGCAGCTCACCAGAGTCCCCTGTCCTGGCTTAGCCTTTTCAGTTGTGCCCAGGTGTAACCTATCTTCTTGATGTCAAGTCCTTCCTCTTCCAGAGAGAAGTTCTTCGGAACTTCCGTTGGCATATCTGTTGGCTCCGGACATTTACGGGATGGAGTTGCTAGCTCGATATCGAATTCTCCCTCTTTGCGCAGCCGGCCTCGGGAACGCTCAAGGCGCAATTAGATTAATCTTAGAGTAGATTAACGTGTCGGCACAACATCGTGGGCCGGAGAGCGAAATAAGTGGTCGTCAACTTGTAGAATTAGTGTAGTGGTTTTGGAGAGGTTGGGAAATCAGTTTACCAAGATGTGTTCTGGGTTTGAGGGTACGAGGTGGGACGAACGTGGGTAGTTTCTTCGGGAGCGGCAGAGCCCAAGGGGAGACCTGATCGAGGTTTATAAAATTATGAAACCCATAGACATGGCCAAGAAGATACTTTGTTCCCAGTGTGAAAAGGATTGACGATGAGAATTTCAAACACATTAACAGGGCAGTATTTTTCACAAGACAGCGGCGGGTGCTGGAACTCACGGTCAAGGGAGCGTTCAGACAGGCGGAAGAACAGGCAGGTGTCGGAGGATACCTATCTATCTATTTATCTGTATGTCTATCTCACCTGGTCCGCCAATGTCACCTCCTAAACAAAAAAACACTGCACGTAGACTGAGGAAAACGAATCTCACACCCACATCTTAACTGAATTTTACAGACGCACCATTGAGAACGTCCTGACAAGCTCCATCTCCATAAAGCAGGGCAATAGCTGAGCACAGGGCCGGATGCCCCTACTAAAGCACCGTGGGAACGGCTGAGAGGATCATAGGGGTCTCCCTACCATCTGTCAGGGACATTGACCAGCAGCGCTGCGTACGCAGGGCCCTTAGCGTAATCAAGGATCTCACCCACCCATCCAGCGTCCTTTTTGACTTTCTACCATCAGCCAGGACGCGAAATGCGAAGCTAATGCTCACACACTTAGATCAACTGCCTTAGCACTCTGCTATGCACCTGAAAAATACTGTGCACTTGTGTGGGGAAGATCAGCCCATGCGAAGAAAATAGACCCGTTGCTTAACGAAGCCTGCCGAATAATCACGGGCACACTGCTCCCCACACCCACTAACATTATTTACAGATTTGCAGGCACTGCCCCCCCCCCACCAGAGATCCGAAGACACACTACAACAAAAAATTGAAAAACAGCAAACAGAACTCGGATCCATGGCACCCATTACATCATCATGTGCCGGTTTCCAACCGCCTAAAATCGAGGAAAACCTTTGCTCCGCTGGAGGAACTACCGCACGGAACATGCCCCCAGACATACAAGATTAACCTCTGGCAACAAACAAAAGGAAGAACCCCACCAATCAATACAAGATCACAAGATCACAAGACAAAGGAGCAGAAGTAAGCCATTCGGCCCATCGACTCTGCTCCGCCACTCCACCATGCGCTAAACTATTCTCCCATCTAATTCCAATTTCCGGCTTTTTCCCCATATCCCTTGATACCTTGACTAATTAGATACCTATCAATCACCTCCTTAAACACCCTCAATGATTGGGCCTCCACAGCTGCATGTGGCAGCAAATTCCATGAATCCACGACCCTCTGGCTAAAAAAAATTCTCCTCATCTCTGTTTTAAATGGGTACCCTCTAATTCTAAGACTGTGGCCTCTTGTCCTGGACTCACCCACCAAGGGAAACAGCCTTTCCACATCTACTCTGTCCCACTCTTTCAACATTCGAAATGTTTCTATGAGATCCCCTCTCATTCTTCTATACTCTAATGAATACAATCCAGGAGCCGACCAATGCTCCTCATATGTTAGTCGCTGCATTCCAGGAATCATGCTAGTGAATCTTCTCTGAACTCTCTCCAATATCAGCACACCCTTTCTAACATAGGGGGCCCAAAACTGCACACAGTATTCCAAATGGGGTCTCACCAGTGCCCCATAGAGCCTCATCAACACCTCCTTACTCTCACACACTATTCCTCTTGAAATGAATGCCAACACAGCATTCGCTTTCCTTATTGCCGATCCAACTTGCACGAGGAACCCCAAAATCCCTTTGCACTTCCGATTTTTGAATTTGCTCCCCATCTAAATAATAATCTGCCCTATTGTTTCTTCTTCCAAAATATACAACCGTGCATTTCTCAACATTGTATCTCATCTGCTATTTCTTTGCCCACTCTCCTAAACTGACCAAGTTTCTCTGCAACCTTTCCGTATCCTCAACACTTCCTGCTCCTCCACCTATCTTGGTGTCATCCACAAACTTAGCCACAAAACTAAATCGTCGCAATACAGTGTAAAAAGAAGAGGCCCCAACGCCGACCCCTGCGGAACACCGCTAGTAACCGGCAACCAACCAGTGCAAGACCCCACAGAAATGTTGCCAGACCGGGCACTGCTTGACAGACGGAAGCGGTGCAGTCTCAACAGAGCGAGAGCGGGAGTTTGTAGGACGGGAGACAACATGGTGAAGTGTGGCGAAAGGGAGCAGAACACTGAACGCGTTCTGCGCGACTGCCCATCCTCACCTGACTGAGCTGACGCTGACCTGCTCAACATCAACCAGACATCACGAAAGCGGCTGCGATGTTGATGATCAGGCAGGAGACTCCGATGCATCAAAACAAGAACGGCCAGGGTGGGAAACAAATCTCTTCAATTGGGCCATTAGGCTTTGAGCTCCCTGCCTCATCGTATTTGAAGAGTCACCTGAAAATTTGTACTGTTCCCTACAATATTTAATTTATACACTTTACGTTGTTTATCTATGCCTAATTCATATGTAGATTTAATTTTTTCCTGTTATTCTGTGTTATTTGTGTGTTATGTGTACTACTGTGCTTTATACCCTGGTTCGGAGAAAAGGAGCCTCATTTGACGGTATACGTATGTACATCTAAATAACACTAAACTTGACTTGACGTTACTTGACTATCTGTATGTCTGTCTATCTATTTATTTGTCTGTAAATCTGTCTATCTGTCCACCTGTCTGTCTCTCTGTCTATGTATCCATACAGTACCGAACACACACTCCCGGCACTTGAGCCCAGCAACGCACCTGTTTCGCTCGTTTGTTACGTGCCGTGTCGTGTGACATGGGCGATCATGGTCTTTCCATGATTGTTCTTGGCAATTTTTTTTCTACAGAAGTGGTTTGCCATTGCCTTCTTCTGGGGAGTGTCCTGACAAGACGGCGATCCCAGCCATGATCAATACTCTCCAGAGATGGTCTGCCTGGCGTCAGTGGTCGCATCACCAGGACTTGTGCTCCGCACTGGCTACTCGTACGACCGTCCACCATCTGCTCCCGTGGCCTCACGTGACTCTGATCAAGTTTGGGTGGGGGGGGGGGGGCTGCTCAGCAAGTTCTACGGCTTGACCAAGAGTGACCTTCAGGCTAGCGGATGGAAGGAGCACCTTACACCTCCTTTGGTAGAGACGTACTGTATCGGTTACTAGGTTAATCGCTTATTGCCCTATAATTGGGCTAGTGTTAAATAGGTGGTGGGTGGTGAGCTGGAGGTACTGTACGTCTCTACCAAAGGAGGTGTAAGGTGATTGGGCAGTGGGAGATACCAGAGCACCCGGGAGCACATGCTCATGGGAAGGACGTGGTGGAGCAGCGTCACTCTAACCGCTATGCTGTTGTGGGAACACAAAGAAAACACAAAGAGGAGCTCGGCAGATCGGCAGCATTTATGCACAGCAATGTACAGTCCAGGTCTCAAGTTCAGACTGTCAATCGGAATCATGAGTGCGATACATCAACTGTTTGGTCCTATCCATATTTTGCCTGACCTGCTGAGTTCCTTCAGCAGTTTAAGACTATAATATATTGGAGCAGAATTAGGCCACCTAGTCTGCTCCGCTCATTCTCTTTCCCACTCAGTTCAGTCTCCTGCCTTCTCCCCGTATCCTTTCATGCCCTGACTAATCAATAATATATCAACCCCTGCCTTAAATGTACATTAAGAGTTGGCCTCCTCGGCTGCCTGTGGCAAAGAATGCAACAGATTTTATGTGTGTTCCTCTGGATTGCCAGCAACTGTAGAATTTCTTGTGTGTATGGAGGGATATGAACCCTGTGCGGACGGAATAGATTACTTTGGGTTGGCACATACACTTGGGTCCAGAGAATTGTATCCGTGACGTATGACGCTATATTACAGCAACAAGCCCTTCAGCTCCGCTGGTCCATGCCAAACGAGATATACTATATAGCTGGTCCCATTTGCCAGACTTTAGCCGCATAAGCCCGTTGGGCTTTGCAGTCCAGGTTCTGTGTCGTGCGATGTCCGAAAAGGCAGGATACCGAATGGCTTGCTGCTGCTTGCCCCTTCCAGGGATTCTCGTACAAGGACTCCTAGTCCCTCTGACTGCGTCTCCGCTAAAATACAATGCACCGTCCCTGCAGGACGTTAGGATGTGGGAGGAAGCCACAGTAGCGGGGGGTGGGGGCGGTGGTAGGCAGTGAGGTACCCACAGGATCACAGAGAGAGCCGTCTCCACCAAAACACAACACACCGGCCCCGCAGGTCATTCGGGTGTGGTAGGATGGTACGTCACAGGAGTAGCTGGGTGGGTGGGGTGGGAGGGGGTTACCTACCGGGGCACAGGGAAATGGTCTCATCCAAAGCACGATGCACTGGCTCCGCAGGGCGACGGGATGTGGACGAAATAGCGAAACCGGAGTAGCGTGGGACAGGGTATCTATGGAGCCGCAGAGGGAATACACAAACATACACCCGCCGAAGGTCGTGCTTGAGCTTGGCTCTCCAGAAGCTCCAGACCTGCCGTACAAATGACATTTGAGGAAAGTTTGGAAAAGAAGCTCAAATTATATTTTTCCCCAGGAAGCTTTTCAAGATTTGGGGGACCTTTTATTGGTTAAAAGCAAAATCATGAGACACCACATACAGTACCTCACAAGTGTGTACAAGAGTGGGGACGTTAGTTGGAGTTGTGGAAAGACTCAATTTGGAATATCTTGTGCAGTTTCAGTCACCTACCCACAGGGAAGATACCAATAAGATTGAAAGAGATTTAAAGGATGTTGCCTGGACTCGAGGACCAGAGTTATAGAGTTGAATAGGTTAGGACTTTACTCCCTGGAGTGTAGGAGAATGAGAGGAGATTTGATAGTGGTATACAAAATTAGAGGGGTACAGATCGGGTAAACACAAACAGGCATTTTTTTTCCACTGAGTAGGTAAGTTGGGTAGGTTAGAACTAGAGCTCATAGGTTTAGGGTGAAAGGTGAGTTATTTAAGAGAAACATGAGGGGAACCTGTTCACTCAGAGGAAGGTGAGAGTGTGGAATGAGCTGCTAGTGGAAGTGGTGGAATCGCGTTCGATGTTCACATTCAATGATAGTTCTGCACGGACTAGATGGGCCGAAGGACCTGTCACCCTGCTATAGCGTTCTACGTCTCTATGGCCTGCTCTTTGCTGGAGGTGAACATCGCCGGCAGCCTTGCAGCCCCGTGAAGCTCTCCCTGGAAATCCATCCATCGGTGAGCCTCCAGAGACAGAACAAGGAAAGGGGACTGATACCCCTCGGACAAGACGATTTGACGGGTCACGGAAAACTCAAGCAATCATCCTGACGATTGGAGAGACACAGGTTTGAAGTAACCGCTGTCGACATCAGCAGGGACTTGAGGTTAAAGAGATATCATCTGTCTGAATTAGAATTTGGAATGACGGCACCGGATTTCATCGTCTGCAGTATCTTTTATCTCCATATGAAAGTAAGGACAAGAATTAGAATCTCAGCTGTAGAAATGGCAACGAGGAACAATATGCCTGAAGTGCTTCCAGTCACCACCTCCCCCACCTCCATTCAGTTCCCTCCCTCTCCCTTCCCCTATCACACTTTCACTCTGCCTCCTCTTCCAGCTGTCTATCACCTCTCTTATGATTGCTCCTTCTACTACCCATAGTGCTTTCCCTTTACATTCCTTCTTCACCTCTCCTGCCTATCCCCTCCCTGCTTCCCCTCCCCCACCCCTTGGTGTTTCCCCTGATTGGTTTTCCACCCTCACCCCACCTTCTTTATCGAGCCCCTGCCCCTCCCTCTTCAGTCCTGACGAAGGGTCTCGGCCCGAAACGTTGACTACTCGTTTCAACGGATGCTGTCCGACCTGCTGAGTTCATCCAGCTTGTTTGTATGTGTTGATATGACCACAGCATCTGCAGTGTACTTTGTTTCCCTAAACAGTCCTTTCAGGTGAGGCAGCCATTCAACTGCGAGTCTGTCGGGGTCATGTGCAAAATCATAGCTCGGGTAGTTAAGACGTTTGCTCAGTATTGTGTTTGTCAACGTAGAGTGGAGAGCGAGTTCGTCAGTCTGGTGAGAGCAAACGATGTTGGGAATGGCTTGGCTGCAGCGCCGCAGGAGGGGAGTGGGGCAGGAGGCAGACGGAGGGTGACTGGTGGGGGTGGAGACACACCCAGCCCTGAAACGCCAGGCAGGGTCATTTAATTCCAAACAATTGGTTTATTGATCATAACAAATGGTCTCTCTTGTGCTTCCTGCTCCGTCTCCTCTCTGTTCCCCTTTTCCCAACCCCGATTTCTCTCCCCCTGACCCCTTCCCGCTCTTCGTCCACAATAGAGCACCCTGTCGGAATTAGGTTCATCATCACTCACATATGACATGAAATTTAAGTAACATACACAAAATGCTGGAGGAACTCAGCAGGCCAGGCAGCATCGACGGAAAAAAGTACAGTCGGGGTTTCGGGCGGCAGGACTGAAGAAAAAAATGAGGAGTAAATTTAAAAGGTGTGTGGGGGGGTGGTGGAGAAACACAAAGTGAGAGGTGAAACCGAGCGGGGAACGGGGTGAAGTAAAGAGCTGGGAAGTTGCCTAGTGAAATAGAAGGGGGAGAAGGGGCAGTCCAATAGGAGAGAGGAAGCCATGGAAGAAAGAAAAGAGGGGGCACCAGAGGGAGGTGGTGGGCAGGCGAGATAAGGTGAGAGAGGGAAAAGTGGATGGGGAAAGTTGAAGGGGCGACATTAAAGGAAGTTCAAAAATCGATGTTCATGCCATCAAGTTGGACACCCAAATGGAATATAAGTCGTTGTTCCTTCAACCTGAGTGTGGCCTCATCGCGACAGTGGAGGAGACTATGAATGACAATAGACAATAGGTGCAGGAGTAGGCCATTCGGCCCTTCTAGCCAGCACCGCCATCCACTGTGATCATGGCTGATCATTCACAATCAGTACCCCGTTCCTGCACTCTCCCCATATCCCTTGACCCCGCTATCTATAAGAGCTCTATCTAACTCTCTCTTGAATGCATCCAGAGACTTGGCCTCCACTGCCTTCTGGGGCAGAGCATTCCACATATCCACAACTCTCTGGGTGAAAAAGTTTTTCCGTATCTCTGTTCTAAATGTCCTACCCCTTATTCTTAAACTGTGGCCTCTAGTTCTGGACTCACCCATCAGCGGGAACATGCTTCCTGCATCCAGTGTGTCCAATCCCTTAATAATCTTATATGTTTCAATCAGATCCCCTCTCATCCTTCTAAATTCCAGTGTATACAAGCCCAGTCGCTCCAATCGATCAACATATGGGATGAGAAGTGCAATTAAAATGGGTGGTCACCGGGAGATCCCGCTTCTTCTGGCGAAGCGTAGGTGCTCGGCCAAACGACCTCTGTTCTCTCCTATCGGACTCTCCCTTCTCCAGTCCTTTATCTCCACCAATCAACTTCCCAGCTCTTTGCTTTACTTCCCCTCCCGGTTTCACCTATCACCTTGTGTTTCTGTTTCCCCTCCCCCACCTTTTAAATCTACTCATCTTTTTTTTCTCTCTCTCCAGTCCTGCGAAGGGTCTCGGCACGAAATATCGACTGTACTTTTTATTTCCAAAGATGCTGCCTGGCCTGCTGAGTTCCTTCAGCATTTTGTGTGTGTTGCTTGGATTTCCAGTATCTGCAGATTTTCTCTTGTGTCATGAAATTTGTTTGTTTTTTTTTGCGGCAAAAGTAAACTGCAATACATAAAATTGCTTCAGTGCTGAGCCAAAGGTCTTAGGTATGGTAGCTACATATGTGTGCCTAAGGCCTTTGCACAGTATCTGGTGCTGCTGGCGCGGCCTCCTCTTTATCGGTGAGACCCGACGTAGACTGGAGGGACCGCCTGTTCCAGCTCCTTGGCTCCGTCCCAACAAACAGGATCCACTACTCCGATTCGAATCCCCATTCCTATTCCGTCACGATGTTCCACGGTCTCCTCTGCTGTCACTCTCAGGTTGGAGGCGCAACACCTCATATTCCGTCAGGGTACCCTCCAACCTGACGGCGTGACGTCGATTTCTCCAACTTCCAATAATTTCTCCTCCCTCCCCTTTCCCTTTGCGTTCGTTCCCCACCCTGACTTTCCTCTTACCTCTTCTCCTCAGCTGCCAGTTACCTCCCTCTAGTGCCTCTCTTCCTTCCTTTCTATGAACCACTCTCCTCCACTTTAGATTCCTTCTTCTTCAGCCCTTTACCTTTCCCACCAATCACCTGCCAGCCTCTCACTTCATCTCCTCCTCCACCAATCACCTGCCAGATTTTACTCCTCCCTTTCCCTCCAATTTTTATCCTGGCTTCTTTCCCGTCCCTTCCAAACCGTCGTGTGTTTATTCTTCTCCATAGATGCTGCCTGACCTGCTGACATCCTTCAACATTTTGTGCGTGGTGCGCGGCATTTCCAGTACCTGCAGAATCTTTTGCGTTCGTGATTTAAAGAGGAACCGAGGGGAAGATTCGTCGCACAGGGAGCAGGGAGTATATGGCGTGAGCTGCCAGAGGAAGTGGTAAAAATTCAGAAGTAATCGTGGCTGGAATCTGGAATTGCAATTCCAGCTGCATAAATGGTGAGGGGAGAAAAGAAGCAGCGTTTGGAAGGAACGCCAAGACTTGGCAAACAGGTAGGTGACCAGCAGCGGTGACTCCGGAGGACAAATAGGGAAGACGAGCCTGATGCATTGATTCAGACAAATCACCAATCCGAGCTCGAGACGGGGAATGTCTTTGGTAAAAGATTGCGCGATTAAGGGATTCTGAGACCAAATAATCAATTAGCTCGAAACTACATGGTTTGATCTGCTTGAATGGATGTGGATTAATAAAGATGATGTGCAATAACTTTGCCTGGTGTGTCTTATCGGGTGTTGCATTTAATTGACAACAGTTTGATTACGCTTGATTTAATTTGGGACTATTTTTCCAGGGCCACGGAGATGGCGCAGGGGCTGGAATCTGAGAGAGGTCGGACGGGCCGATTGAACTGCGTTTCCTCAAAGGACCAATCAGCAGCAAGCACCATCGAATCTTGTGTGTTGTGCTTTCCACGGCGACCGGGGACCTTTGTCCTCGCTGTCCAATCAGAGTTCCACCGATCGCCAACATTCTATTCCCGGGTACTATAAAGGGACCGATTGGCTCCGCACGTGGCCAGCGCGGGAACTTCTCGAGGAGTGCAAAATGGTGAGCGCTTGGAAGAAGAGTCGGGGGCGCGCGAACGCGGTGCACCGGGAGCGGGAGCCGGAACCGGGTAGTGAATGTCTGCGGCGACGAGAGGCCGGAGTGAACCCCGGGGAAGGGAAATGTGCCGCATGTCTGCAAACTCCGGGAGAATCAAAGTAACCCGATGACGGGAGGGGAGGGTGCAATGAGAAAATGCGCAGGAACGTGTGATTCCCAGGGACGTGAGAGCTTCGGTCGGCGAAAAGAAAGTAGAATGTGGGAATTGCAGAGGTGGGTAGAATGAACCTGAATTGTTGCATCTTTGCACGATCCATTGAACTAATCCCGATTGGATGGAGAAAGGGCGGTCTGGACAGGGGCATCTGGAGATACTGTATATAGAAATTGTTACGCAAACCTCGGAGCAAACGGATCGCGAGTAAACTTCTGGAAAGCAATTCCCTTATATCTTAATACCTAACCGTATGTTACCCTCCCTGCAGCGCGAGTGTGTCTCAGTCCACATCGGCCAGGCCGGGTGCCAGATCGGTAACGCTTGCTGGGAGCTGTACTGTCTGGAACATGGCATCCAGCCGGATGGACAGATGCCGAGTGACAAGACTATTGGAGGGGGCGACGATTCCTTCAACACCTTCTTCAGCGAGACGGGGGCGGGCAAGCACGTCCCGCGGGCGGTCTTCATCGACCTGGAGCCTACCGTGGTCGGTAAGGCCAGCGGGCATTGAACTCTGATCTCGCGCGATTTAATAGAGACTGTGTTCAATTCGCCCGTTCTCGACTTCCTCTCTCCCCACACAGATGAGGTCCGGACCGGCACCTACCGGCAGCTCTTCCACCCCGAGCAGCTCATCACGGGTAAGGAGGACGCGGCAAATAACTACGCGCGGGGCCACTGTTCCATCGGCAAGGAGATCGTGGACCTGGTTCTGGATCGCATCCGGAAGCTGGTAGGTTCTGGGTTGGTGACCGTCAGCGAATTGTAAGCGTTTTCCATTGGCCAGTGTTGAACCCAATCCACACCTGTCCCACTATCCTCTCCCATTCCGAACGGAGAACAGCACAGTTACCTCACGCTCTCACCTCTTTCCCCGCAGGCGGACCAGTGCACGGGGCTGCAGGGGTTTCTCATCTTCCACAGTTTCGGGGGCGGCACCGGCTCGGGCTTCACCTCCCTCCTCATGGAGAGACTCTCCGTCGACTACGGAAAGAAATCCAAGCTGGAGTTCGCCGTCTACCCGGCGCCCCAGATCTCCACCGCCGTGGTCGAGCCCTACAACTCGGTGCTGGTCACCCACTGCACCCTCGAGCACTCGGACTGCGCCTTCATGGTGGACAATGAGGCCATCTACGACATCTGCCGGCGGAACCTGGACATCGAGCGCCCCACCTACACCAACCTCAACCGGCTCATCGCGCAGTTGGTGTCGTCCATCACGGCGTCGCTGCGCTTCGACGGCGCCCTCAACGTGGACCTGACCGAGTTCCAGACCAACCTGGTGCCCTACCCCCGCATCCACTTCCCGCTGGCCACCTACGCGCCCCTCATCTCGGCCGAGAAGGCTTACCACGAGCAGCTATCCGTGGCCGAGATCACCAACGCCTGCTTTGAGCCGGCCAACCAGATGGTGAAGTGCGACCCCCGCCAGGGCAAGTACATGGCGTGCTGCATGCTGTACCGCGGAGACGTGGTGCCCAAGGACGTGAACGCCTCCATCGCCACCATCAAGACCAAGCGCTCCATCCAGTTCGTGGACTGGTGTCCGACCGGCTTCAAGGTGAGGCCCACCCGAGCCTGAATACATTCCCCGCATGCAGTTTATTTTGTCTGTCCGCGCAGTTTTAAACCGTCCCAGGGAAAGTCTGCCAGTTGTGCTCGCTTCACGAATAGGCAGGCACCAACTGAGCAATAGGATATTATGAGGTGGAATGAGTTGGTTGAAATGAGGTTATAATTGATGCAAATTTATCTCCCACAGGTGGGCATCAACTACCAGCCCCCGACCGTGGTGCCCGGCGGCGACCTGGCCAAGGTGCAGCGCGCCGTCTGCATGCTGAGCAACACCACCGCCATCTCCATGGCCTGGACCCGGCTGAACCTCAAGTTCGACAAGATGTACGCCAAGCGGGCCTTCGTCCACTGGTACGTGGGCGAGGGGCTGGAGGAGGGGGAGTTCCAGGACGCGAGAGAGGACATGGCCGCCCTGGAGAAGGACTACCAAGAGGTGGCGGTGGACTCCGCCGAGCTGGACAAAAGAGAGGAAGAGGAAGAATAAGATTTAGTAATTTAGAAATTGATGCTTTATGTTCAATATATAGTTATATATAATATCATACTTAAGTTAATAAAAGTGGTTAAGTAATGTCTGTTCCGATTTTTTAATTTGTTGAGTAAGGCGGTGAAGTGGGTAAAGGTAAATAACAAGAGAAGACGGGAGCTGGGAGAATGGTCCAAGTTCGCGTCAGATGCACAGTGGCCACTTTATTAGGTACACTTGCTCATCATAGCCAATATCTGATCAGCTAATCACGAGGCAGGAATGCAATACAGAAAATCATGGAGCCATTGAGAAGTTTTTTTTTAGCAGCGACCAATCGGAGATCGGCGGCTCACTCGGGTTTGCGATGGAGTTGAAAGGGCAGCGACTCGCGATAGTTTTGTCCAGCAGCCAATCAGCGTTCAGGATTGTTCGGCAAAATCCGGCAGGGGCTAGCGGAGCTGTTATCGTGGGAGTGGATGCAGAGCGGGGATCTGGAGTCTTTAGCTTTTCGACGCTTCGGTGAGAAGCTTGATTGAGAGATAGCGAAAAGCTGTGGGTAGATTTTAACACCTCCCCCCACAGGTTTTCAAATTGTTCTTCCTTCTCGATAGTTGAATGCTTCTGTTGCGGTATGTGGGAGGCAGGGAGACCTTTAGTTTCCCTGGCGATTATATCTACGAGAAGTCCATCCAGCATCAGCTTCTAATACTAAGGAGTTGGAGCTGGAGCTGATGAAATCCGGACCATTCGGGAGACTGAAGGAGTGAGTGACAGATTTACTTTTCCAAAAATATACTTTATTCATAAATATTACAAAATAAAATTATTATAAAAAACATTCGTTGACTCGAATCCTTATTCAGAAAATAAAGTTATTTACAATAAATCATGCATTGACTCTCAATGCTTAGTCAAGAATAAAAAAATATTTATAATAAGCTAGTGATTGACTCATTCCTTAACCAGCTATGCCTTTCTACACTTTCAGCCACTTGTATGGCGTTATGTTGGTTCACCTTTCCACACCATTGTTGAGGAGTATACTCCCCGCCATCCGACCCGTCCCACTCCCGCAGGAGACGAACCTTAAACTGTTGTTCTTCCCCACCGGGCCTTTGCAGTGGCTGTAGCAACTTTGAGTGCACTGCTCAGCACGTACTCCTGCAGGCGAGAACGTTCCAGCCGGCAGCACTCAGCCACGGTCATCTCCGTGTGCTGGTAGACCATCAAGTTTCGGGCCGACCAAAGAGCGTCCTTCACCGAGTCGATGATCTGCCAACAGCACCGGATGTTGGACTCCGTGTGTGTCCCCAGTAGTCCAGAAATCAGGGAGTCCTCGGTTACGCAGCGGCTGGGGTCGAATCTCGACACTGTCCCTTTCATCCCCCCTCCACACCTTCTCCGTGAACCCACAGTGTGCAAAGAGATGTGCAACTCCGCCTCACTGCAGTCCTCCCGTGGGCATCGGGGCGTGGGGACGACGTCCCGGGCGTACAGGAGGGATCTGAATGGGAGGGCCCCTCTCACCGCCAGCCAGGAGAGACCTTGGTGCCTGTTGGTGAGGTCTGGCGATGAGGCATTTTGCCAGATGAGCTGGACGGTCTGCTCAGGGAACCACACGGCTGAGTCCATCTCGTCCTTCTTCTGCAGCGCCTGTGGGACATTAAGTGGCGACCACCGCCCGATGGAACTGTGGTCAAAGGCGTTGACCTGGAGGAACTTTTCTGCGAAGGGCAGTTATGGCGGCAACGACTGGCTGACAGGGGAGCTGCGCGGGAAGGGGGGCAGTTCCATCCAGACAGATAGAACCTGGGCACACAGTGGTATTTAGTGCCTACGTATCTGGGATCCACACAGGAAGCTGTCCATCGAGTGAGGGCGACATTGGGGACCTTTTTGCCCCCATTGTCCAGGAACTTGTGTATATAGAACATATAGGGAGGCAGTTACACCCAAGGTACCGGGAAACTGGGTGACTGCCAGGAAGGGGAAAGGCTTTAAACGGCCAGTGCAGAGTAACCTTTGTGGCCATTCCGCTCAACAACAGGTATAGTACTTTGGATGGCGCAGCAGCGGAAAGTCGAAGCGGTCGGGTCTCTGGCACTGGGCCTGGCTCTGTGATTCAGGAGGCAAGGGGGAGAAGAGGCGAGTTGATGATCATAGGACATTTGTTAGTTAGGGGAACAGAAAGGGGGATACCATCGATGGGATTGAGATTCCGGGATCGTGGATTGCCTCCCAGTGCTAAGGACGGGGCATCTCGGCATGCTTTAGTGGGAGGGTGAGAAGCCAGAAGACGTGGTCCATGTGGTCACCAATGACATAGGTAGGAAGAGTCATGAGGTTCCTCAAAGTGTGTTCCGGGAGTTGGGTGCTAAGGGCAGGATCTCCAGGGTTGTAATCTCAGGATTGCTACCCGTGGCATGTGCAAGTGAGGCTGGAACTGGAAAGATTATACATTTTAATAGGTGGCTAAAGAGTTGCCTTGCGGGGTGGGGGGCATAAGGATTTTGGATCATTAAACTGTCTTCCAGTGAAGGCAGGAGCTGGAGGGGATGGTTTGTACCTGAACTGGAACAGGACTGATGTAGTGTAGGCCTCCGTTAGTCTTGATAGACTATGGATTTGCAGGGGGATTTGCAAGTTTCCAGGGCCCAAGCCTGGGCAAACAGGACTAATACCCTAGCGGTGAACGGCGGGGGGAGCGTGGGATGGTGGCGAACGGAGAGGAGTGGTTTCAATTGGAATTGCAGGGGGATGGGAACCAGAGGGCCAGAGCGGGGAAGTTGTGGAGACAGGTGTTGTTCAGACCTAAGACAAAGTTTGGAATCAAAAGGTCGAGCATAGTGCAACTTTGACAAGGTCCCGCATGGGAGGTTAGTTAGGAAGATTCAGTCGCCAGGTATACATGGGGAGGTAGTAAATCGGATTAGACATTACATGAGGCGGCGCGGCACGGCAGCAGCGGCCTTTTCAGACCTGGTGTTAATTTACTTTTCTATTTTAAGTTTGATGCACAACTTTCGATTAGGGCACATGGATAACAGAGCGGCTATCTACCATCGCCCGATACAATACAGAGATCGCCCAAAAACAAGCCTCCACAAAGATCTGCTGGCTGAATTACGCGACGTCGGCTTGCTGAGGGAAACGGGCCTACAATCCTCGGACTTGCCTGATGCTGGGAGCCGGAAGCGATGTGCGAGGAAGCTTGAAGCGAGGCAAACGGGCAGGGGCCATTGCCAGACAAAAAGCGAATCCGAGTGGGCCGGCTCTCCCGTCTATTCTGCTCTCCAATGTCCTCTCCCTGGACAATAAAATGGACTACATCCGACTCCAACGTAATACTCGGCGGGAGCACAGAGTTTGCTCCGCGTTTGTCTTCACAGAGACATGGCTCACTGATGGGATTTCGGACGCTGCCATCCATCCAGACGAGCTAGCTTTGTTTCGTTCGGACAGAGATGCAGCTGTCTCCGGTAAGACTCGCGGTGGCGGTGTCTGTGTTTACATCGACACGGAATGGTGTAAGAACTCTGTGCTGGATTCCAGACGCTGCTTATCGTTAGTGGATTTTGTTCCAGTTCGATGCAGACCATGTTATTTGCCACGGGAATTCACCTCTGTCCTTATATTCGGTGTCCACATTCCCCCCAGCGCTAATGCTAAGGAAGCGCTCTGTGAACTGTACTGGGCTATTAGCGAACTGCAGAACGCTCACGCTGATGGTCTGTTTATTGTCGCCGGTGATTTTAACCACGCAAATGCTCCCCAAATTCCATCAGTATGTGGACTTTGCAACGAGCGGGGAGAACGCATTGGACCTGGTTTACCCAAACATTCCCGACGCGTACCGGGCAGAGCCCGGCCCCCGCCTCGGATACTCAGACCACATTTCTGTTATGCTAATCCCAGCATACAGACCGCTCGCCAGGCGCTCCAGACCAGTTCAGAAGCAGGTGAAAACCTGGCCAGCAGGAGCCATCTCCGATCTACAAGACCGCTTTGAGCACACTGACTGGCACATGTTCAGGGAGGCTGCAACCTATGGCGACTCTACCAGCTTAGAGGAGTACACAGCATCAGTGACCAGCTACATCAGCAAGTGCATTGATGATGTTACTCTGTCCAAGACCATCACTATACGTGCCAACCAGAAGCCATGGATGACCGCAGAGGTGCGTGCGCTGCTGAGGTCCCGCGACTCCGCCTTCAGAGCAGGCGACAAGGCAGCTTTAACAACAGCAAGGGCCAAACTGTCCCGAGCCATCAGAGGGGCAAAGCGTGCACACGCCCAGCGAATCCACAGCCACTTCCAGGACAGCGGCGACACATGTGGAAGGGCATTCAGGACATCACCAGCTACAGGACAACATCACCTGACTGTGCAGGTGATGCCTCCCTCCCAAATGCGCTGAATAACTTCTACAGCCGGTTTGAGGCGGAAAATGACGTGGTGGTGAGGAAGTCCACCCCTCCTGCGAATGACCAGGTGCTGTGTCTCTCCGTGGCCGACGTGAGAAGACAACGTGAAGGGTCAACCCACGGAAGGCTGCTGGACCAGACAACATCCCTGGTAGAGTGCTCAGAGGATGTGGAGACCAGCTAGCAGATGTTCTCACTGACATCTTGAACATCTTCCTGAGCAGCGCCGTCATTCCAACGTGCTTCAAGGCCGCCACCATCGTCCCCGTGCTGAAGAAGTCTTCAGTGTCCTGCCTAAATGACTACCGTCCCGTTGCACTTACATCCATCATCATGAAGTGTTTCGAGAGGCTCGGCATGAGGCATATCAAGATCCTGCTGACCCCCTCACTGGACCCCCAGCAGTTTGCGTACCGTCCCAACCGCTCAACAGATGATGCCAGTGCCACCACCCTCCACCTGGCCCTAACCCACCTGGACAAAGAAGAATAAATAAATAGCTTCCAAATTAGTAAATCTTATTCTGCCTCTTCCCCTTTTCCTGTCGAGTTCGGCGGAGTCCACCGCCACTTTTTGGTAATTCTTCGCCAGCGAGGCCGTGTCCTCCCGCGCGTCCTGGAACTTCCCCTCCTCCAGACCCTCGCCCATGTACCAGTGGACGAAGGCCCGCTTGGCGTACATCTTGTCGAACCTGACGTTCAGCCGGGCCCAGGCCATGGAGATGGCGGTGGTGTTGCTCAGCATGCAGACGGCGCGCTGCACCTTGGCAGGGTCGCCGCCGAGAACCACGATAGGGGGCTAACAGTTGATGCCCACCTGAGGGAGACAAACTTGCATCAATTATAACCTCATTAGGCTGAGTGCTGCCGGCTGGCAAATTCTCACCTGCAGGAATACGTGCTGAGGGACGCACTCAAGCTCGGTCCAGCCACCGCGAAGGCCCGTTGGGGAAGGACCACAGTTTAAGGTTCGTCACCCGCGGGAGTGGGAGGTGTCGGGTGGGGAGGAGAATACCCCTCATCAGCGGTGTGGATAGATGAGTCAACATGGTGCCCCAGGAGTGGCTGGAAATGTATAGACCGTAAAGGAACTTCAGTAAAGGAATGAGTGTCAACGCCTGGTCGTTTATCGTTAATAATTTTTATTTTATTGTAAATAAGTCTTTAACCCTTGCCTAAAGTTTTAGAGTCAATGTTTTATTGTAAACATCTTTAGTCTGAATAGGAGCAGGGGATCGACGTATAATTTATTGTAAATAACTCTATTTAATGTATAAGGACTCAGATTTCAATGGGTTTTAATTATAACCTCATTCCAACCAATTCATTCCACCTCGTAATATCCTATTGCTCATTTGGCGCCTTTCTATTCGAGCAATGACGATAATTTGCTGACTATCCCGAAGTAAGTTTAAAACTGTACGGACAGAAGAATATTAGGTGCGAGGTATGCACTCAGGTGCGGATCGTCTCACGTTGAGGCCGGTCGGACACCAGTCCGTGAACTTTCTGCTCAATCGGCAAACCTGAGTGAGTAGTCGATCTCCGATTGGTCGCAGCCAAAAAAAAACAACGACTCAATGGCTCTATGCTATTATACATTGCATTTCTGCCTCGTGATTGGCGAATTAGATATTTGCAAAGACGAGCAAGTACATCCAATAAAGTAGCCAATGTGCATCTGATACAATCTTGCGCCACTAATGGCCGCACCTAGTCCATTCTGCCCAGCTCCCGTCTCCTCCTGTTATATGCCTTTACTCATTTCACCACCCTTCCCCGAGTTTTCCCAAACTTGTGGTGACCCAACAAATAAAGAAAATCAGAACAGACATTACTTAAATACTTTAATTATCTTAAATATGATGCTATAAATAACAATATATTGAATATAATTTAACCGTCAATTTCTAAATTACTAAATCTTATTCTTCCTCTTCCTCTCTTTTGTCCAGCTCGGCGGAGTCCACCGCCACCTCTTGGTAGTCCTTCTCCAGGGCGGCCATGTCCTCTCTCGCGTCCTGGAACTCCCCCTCCTCCAGTCCCTCGCCCACGTACCAGTGGACGAAGGCCCGCTTGGCGTACATCTTGTCGAACTTGAGGTTCAGCCGGGTCCAGGCCATGGAGATGGCGGTGGTGTTGCTCAGCATGCAGACGGCGCGCTGCACCTTGGCCAGGTCGCCGCCGGGCACCACGGTCGGGGGCTGGTAGTTGATGCCCACCTGTGGGAGATAAATTTGCATCAATTATAACCTCATTTCAACCAACTCATTCCACCTCATAATATCCTATTGCTCAGTTGGTGCCTGCCTATTCGTGAAGCGAGCACAACTGGCAGACTTTCCCTGGGACGGTTTAAAACTGCGCGGACAGACAAAATAAACTGCATGCGGGGAATGTATTCAGGCTCGGGTGGGCCTCACCTTGAAGCCGGTCGGACACCAGTCCACGAACTGGATGGAGCGCTTGGTCTTGATGGTGGCGATGGAGGCGTTCACGTCCTTGGGCACCACGTCTCCGCGGTACAGCATGCAGCACGCCATGTACTTGCCCTGGCGGGGGTCGCACTTCACCATCTGGTTGGCCGGCTCAAAGCAGGCGTTGGTGATCTCGGCCACGGATAGCTGCTCGTGGTAAGCCTTCTCGGCCGAGATGAGGGGCGCGTAGGTGGCCAGCGGGAAGTGGATGCGGGGGTAGGGCACCAGGTTGGTCTGGAACTCGGTCAGGTCCACGTTGAGGGCGCCGTCGAAGCGCAGCGACGCCGTGATGGACGACACCAACTGCGCGATGAGCCGGTTGAGGTTGGTGTAGGTGGGGCGCTCGATGTCCAGGTTCCGCCGGCAGATGTCGTAGATGGCCTCATTGTCCACCATGAAGGCGCAGTCCGAGTGCTCGAGGGTGCAGTGGGTGACCAGCACCGAGTTGTAGGGCTCGACCACGGCGGTAGAGATCTGGGGCGCCGGGTAGACGGCAAACTCCAGCTTGGATTTCTTTCCGTAGTCGACGGAGAGCCTCTCCATGAGGAGGGAGGTGAAGCCCGAGCCGGTGCCGCCCCCGAAACTGTGGAAGATGAGAAACCCCTGCAGCCCCGTGCACTGGTCCGCCTGCGGCGAAAGAATATACAGCTGGTTGAGCGGAGAGGGGACGAGAGGAAAGTAATGGACGGGGGAATGCCGTGTGGGCGAGCATAAGGTGAAATATATCCGATAGTTACGGAATGGGTCAGGGGAAACGTGTTAAAGAGCGGCTGACTTTTGAGAGTGTCTTCAAAGGAAAGAAAAGGTAAAAGAGGTGAACTTGTCGCCCGTTCTTGGTGCCAAGGGAGATTGCGCCACGAGTTTCTCTGCAAGCGGGAGCTGCGACATTGTGAATCCTGGACCAGCCGGTGAGTTGGGGTTGCGAAGCAGAACTCAGAGACGCATACGGTCTTGGATACAGTGGGAGAGGTGAGCGTGGGGCGCCCGACGATGATTTGTAGTCGCTTGGAAACGTACCAGCTTCCGTGTGCGATCCAGGACCAGGTCCACGATCTCCTTGCCGATGGAACAGTGGCCCCGCGCGTAGTTATTGGCCGCGTCCTCCTTGCCCGTGATGAGCTGCTCGGGGTGGAAGAGCTGCCGGTAGGTGCCGGTCCGGACCTCATCTGTGTGGGGAGAGAGGAAGTAGAGAACGGGCGAATTGAACACAGTCTCTATTAAATGCGCGAGATCAGAGTTCAATGCCCGCTGGCCTTACCGACCACGGTGGGCTCCAGGTCGATGAAGACGGCCCGCGGAACGTGCTTGCCCGCCCCCGTCTCGCTGAAGAAGGTGTTGAAGGAATCGTCGCCCCCTCCGATGGTCTTGTCACTCGGCATCTGTCCATCCGGCTGGATGCCATGCTCCAGACAGTACAGTTCCCAGCAAGCGTTACCGATCTGGCATCCGGCCTGGCCGATGTGGATTGAGATACACTCGCGCTGCAAGGAAGGCAACATACAACCGTGTGATATTAAGATACAATGAAATCTTTTCCAGAAGTGCACTCCCGATCTGTTTGCTCCGATATTTCTAGAATAATTCCAACATATCTCCAGATGTCATTGTCCGGAGCGCCCTCGCCCCATTCGCGCACTGAGCTCTATCCAATCAGGATTAACTCCATGAAGCGGCCCAATGTGTCAGGTCAGTCCCACCCACCTCTGCAATTCATACACTCTTGCCTTCCCTTCGCCACCGGTGTTCGCCATTTGGGAACCACTGACCAGATTTTCCTGCGCATTCTCTCAGTGCACTCTCCTCCTGCCATCGCCGGGTTCACTCCGCCTTCTCGTCCCCGCAAACATGCACTGCCCAGTCCCCGCTCCCGCTCCCGATGCACCGCACTAGCGCACTCACCATTTTGCTTTCCTCGAGCAGTTCTCGCAGTGGCGGCGGCGCGGCGCCAATCGGTCCCTTTATGGTCCCCGGGAATAGAACGTTGGCATTCACTCGACCTCTGATTGGACAGCGAGGACAAAGGGGCCCCGGTCTCCTATGGAAGCACAACACACAAAATTCGATGGTGCCCGTGGCCGATTGGTTCGTCGTGGAAAACACAGAACAATTCTGCGGACGGCTCTCCAGCCCCTCCCCCAACTCTGTGCTGCAGAAGAAATAGCAGCAGATTAAACCAAGCGTCACCAAACTATTGCCAATTAAATGCAAATCCGATTAAAATACACCAGCCAATATGTTTACTCAATATCTGCATTTTTATTCATCCACATCAATTCAAACAGATCAAATATCACCTAGTAGCTTCAGACTACTGTAATGGGTTATTTAGTCTGAGAACCCTTTAGTCGCACAATCCTATACTTCCAAAAGCGTCACCTGTAGTCATATGTCTCCTTCCCTTAATAAACTCGGAGTTCCGACTCAAGTTATCCTCAGCGCAGGGAGCGGGAGCGGGGACCGGGCAGTGCGGGGACGAGAAGCCGGAGTGATCTCCGGGGAATGGAAATATACCGCGCGTTTCCAGGCGATCCGAAACGACCCGACGATGGAGGGCAGGGCGCACTGAGAAAGTGCGCAGGGAAAGCGAGTGTGTGATTCCCTGGGAAACGGTGGCACCGGTGGCGAAGGGAACGAGTCACCGATGCTGATCACCTGCTATCCATCTCTTTGCAGCCCTTTTAAACATTGCTTCATACTTCATCGCCATTTACCCAGCTTTAATTCTAATAATTGAGGATATTTCTTCTTCAAATTCCGGCACGTGTCGTCGCGCAATTACCTGGAACATAATTATCTTCATTGCCAGATATGCAGCCGAGATTCCGGACCTTATCCTTGCAAGGCATTTCCTTCCAGAGTCTTCCTAACCATGCACCAGTGCAGATTCATTTTATGCGTTGTAATGGTACCCACCTGCTCTGGCAACTCGTTCCACATCTCCACCACCCCCTGTGTGGAAAACTTGCCCCTCAGAGCCACTTTACTTTTTCACCTTAAACCTACACCCTCACTTTGTACGACCACCTCCCCCCCCGCGGGTGAAAGGGACTATCCAGTTGACATATACATTCTCGTGGCATTTTAAACCTCTGTACGATCATCTGCCAGCCTCCAATTACTACTGCAACAGCGCCCATCTCGGTAAATCTTCGAACCATTCAATCTTACGCAATCGATGAGATCCCTAATAATCGCTAATTTAGCTGCGATTTTTTTTCCACATTTGTATTCATTCTGCAAACGGGCAGAGTCTTTAAAAAACGAGGTTACGGACCCTATACAGATTACAAGGGAGGAGACGCAAGTGGAGCAAGCGAGCTGCACTTCAGTGTTGAAGAGAAGTTCGGATGGGAGGGGCATGGCGGGCTATGGTTCAGTGCAGCTCGATGGGACTAGGCAGGTTAAACGGTTCGGCACGGGCTAGAAGGGCCGAAGAGCCTGTTTCGGTATTGTTCTTTTCTATGACTCTGTGGCTAAACACAAATACAACCGATCAGCACAACTGAAGGAGATGTCGTTGACGTCAGGACGATGCGGTGGGGTGGGATTCCCTCAATAGGGAACGTTTTTGCGTGATCTTGTTTAAGGTGGGAGGTAGCCAGCACACGGTCCTTGACAGATCGGGGTCGGGGTACAGTGGCGTGGAATGTAAGACGACTAAGGACTCTTCATTTCTGCAGCCTTCACTGCCGCTGTGATGTGTCAGCATCTTTCTCGGCCCCACGGTGAAGGGCGTGGTTGGATCGCTCTTTCTTAGACCGTCCCCTGGACCTCATCGCCAAGGGTGACCCTATCAGGAGCGAGGCGCCAGTCGGCATCACTCTCGGAAGCTCAGGCACTCACAGGCGTCTCCACCACGGCAAGAGCACGACCGTCAGAGAAGAACAGGTATAATGGTTAACGCGACGCTATTAAAACTCAGGCATCGGAGTTCGGAGCTCAATTACGGCCTGCCCCGTAAGAACGTTTGACCGCCCTCCCCGTGAGGGCGCGTGTTTCCTCCGAGTCTACCGGCTTCCCCCCACCGTCCAAAGACGTACCGGTTAGTAGGTTAGTTGGTTATTATAAATTGTCCCGTTATTCGGATTGGGTGAAATAGGTGGGTTGCTGGGGCGGGGTGTCGTGATTCGCGGGCCAAGGAGGCCTGTTCCGCTCTGTTTCTCTGATACCTAAGTAGAGCCGTAGGGTCATAGAAAAGTACATCTCCGAAACAGGCCCTCCGGCCCATCTAGTCTGCGCCGACCCATTTAAGCTGCCTTCTCCCATCTGTACCGGGAGCATATACCTCCATACCTCTGTTATCCATGTAGCTATCCAAACTTCTCGTAAATGTTGAAATCCAGCTCGCATGTACCACTCGTGCTGATAGCTCGTTTCACACTCTTCTGGCCCTCTGAATGAAAAAGGTTCCCCTCATGAGCTCCTTAAACCTTTCCCCTTTCACCCTTAACCCATGACCTCTAGTTGCAGTCCCATACATCCTCAGTGGAAAAAAAGATCTTACTCGCATTTACCCTACCTATACCCCTCATAATTTTGTAGCCCTCTATCAAATCTCCCCTCAACCTTCTACGTTGTAACCCAAGGAATATGGTCCTAACCTATTCAACCTTTCCTTGTAGCTGAGGTCCTCCAGTCCCAGCAACAACCTTGTAAATTTTATCTGTGCTTTTTCAAACTTATTTACATCTTTCTTGAAGGTAGGTGACCAAAACTGCACACAGTACTCCCAATGGGCCTCACCAATGTCTTATGCAACGTCAACATAACACCCCATCTCCTGTACTCAATACTTTGCACTAAATAAATAGATAGATACATATATACTTCAGTGTAAGTCTGCGGTTCGGTCAGCACGTGTTTGTCTAGGGGAAGGCAGTCTTTGGCCCTGCCAGACTGAGAAATCTGGATGGTGTGGGTGCAGCGTGGTGTGTTGCCCAGTTACAAATCCAAACCGCCAAATATCAGACAGTACGCCGCATGCAATTAAACGATCGAACTTTATAAATCTTAACCTGACTATCGGATTAGTAAAGAATTTTTTTTTTATAAAAAAGGAAAAGGGCTCATTGTATCGAAACAGTGTAAAATGCACGTTAGGGCTCACGGAATCGTCCATTCGTCCCCCACCGACCTCCTCCGAGCCTCGCTGACCTTCGGACCCTCGCTCCGAGTCCACTCCGTCCGGCGGTCTACCAACTCTTTCTATTCGCGTCTCCTCTCGTCATCTCTCGCCGACAAAAGACCGCGAAAGCCCTGCTCCCAGACCCACAAGAAAGAACAACATGGCTCTCACAGCCTATCATACCACGGTTATCTCCAGTCATAACATTGCTTCTACAGAGAAACCTCCGCAATGAAACCTTCAGCGCGTCACATAGGCGTGTCCTGTGTCCGCCACTTAGACGCTACGGCCAAGAAAGGTCATCAGTGCCTTTACTTCCTCAGCAGGCTAAGGAAACTCGGCATGTCCCCGGTGACAGATGCATCACAGAAAGTATCTGGCCTGGACGCATGATGGAGACACAGGGGTCGGAAGAAGCTGGAAATTTGGAGTCACGCACACAACGCAGCCGGGTGAACTCGGCGGGTCAGGCAGCGCCGGACAGAGAACGTTTCCGGTCGAGTGTCTTCATCAGCCTGTTCTACTGAAGGGTTCCGACCACTTCCCTCCGTATGTGCCGCCTGACCTTTTGAGCTCCTTCGGCCTTTGTGTACCTGTCCAGATACACCACAAGCACAATGACAGCTTCTACCCCCACCCCCCCATCCCGTTATGAACTGACTGGTTCAGACGCGCCAGAGTAAACATTCCGTCCGGACGGACCACAGCTCGGCACTGAGACTGCGCGTCCCCTGACAGCAGGAAACCGCAGAGAGTTCTGGACACAGCTCAGTCGGTCACGGGCACAAACCTCCGCTCTGTGGACACTATCTACACTTCCTCTGCCCAGTAAAGTGGCCAGCGTAGTCAAAAACCCCACCCACCGCGGACGTTCTCTCTTCTCCCGTCTCCCGTCGGACGTGAAGGTACAAAAGTCTGAAAGCACGTACCACCAGGCTCAAGGGCAGCTTCTACCCCGCTGTTACCACACTACCGAGCGGACCGCTCAAGGGCGACAGATGAACTCGATCTCCCAACCCACATGGTCGCGC
>NC_082729.1:34038751-34058751 GCF_030144855.1 Hypanus sabinus | reverse complement strand
TCCCCTCCCCGTAACGCATTAAGTGGATTGAGAATATCGCCTATAATCCTCCCGTTCTGTGATCTCTCCCCACACAGATGAGGTCCGGACCGGCACCTACCGGCAGCTCTTCCACCCCGAGCAGCTCATCACGGGTAAGGAGGACGCGGCCAATAACTACGCGCGGGGCCACTGTTCCATCGGCAAAGAGATCGTGGACCTGGTCCTGGATCGCATCCGGAAGCTGGTAGGTTCTGGGTTGGTGACCGTCAGCGAATTGTAAGCGTTTTCCATTGGCCAGTGTTGAACCCAATCCACACCTGTCCCACTATCCTCTCCCATTCCGAACGGAGAACAGCACAGTTACCTCACGCTCACACCTCTTTCCCCGCAGGCGGACGAGTGCACGGGGCTGCAGGGGTTTATCATCTTCCACAGCTTCGGGGGCGGCACCGGCACGGGATTCACTTCCCTCCTCATGGAGAGACTCTCCGTCGACTACGGAAAGAAATCCAAGCTGGAGTTTTCCGTCTACCCGGCGCCCCAGATCTCCACTGCCGTGGTCGAGCCCTACAACTCGGTGCTGGTCACCCACTGCACCCTCGAGCACTCGGACTGCGCCTTCATGTTGGACAATGAGGCCATCTACGACATCTGCCGGCGGAACCTGGACATCGAGCGCCCCACCTACACCAACCTCAACCGCCTGCTGGGTCAGGTCGTGTCGTCTGTCACCGCTTCGCTGCGCTTCGACGGCGCCCTCAACGTGGACCTTCTGGAATTCCAGACCAACCTGGTGCCCTACCCCCGCATCCACTTCCCGCTGGTGACCTACGCGCCCCTCATCTCGGCCGAGAAGGCTTACCACGAGCAGCTGTCCGTGGCCGAGATCACCAACGCCTGCTTCGAGCCGGCCAACCAGATGGTGAAGTGAGACCCCCGCCAGGGCAAGTACATGGCGTACTGCATGCTGTACCGCGGAGACGTGGTGCCCAAGGACGTGAACGCCGCCATCGCCACCATCAAGACCAAGCGCTCCATCCAGTTCGTGGACTGGTGTCCGACCGGCTTCAAGGTGAGTGGACCGTTTGAGACCAAACCACGGGGCTTGGCGGGGAATTGGTGAAGGTTTGTAGAAGCCTCCTATCCTGTGCCACGGGGTGCTTCGTTCTGTCCAAGTGTTCCTAACCTTTTTTATACCATGCAGCCTTACCATTAAATTCTTGGAATTCAAGTAGGGAAGCCAAAACTATCCACGTTTCTCCACATCCAAGTCCACATACGGTTCAGCTATCGAGTCTAGAATCGTTCTCTTCGCGAGCAACCTCCCCCACCCCTCCTAATTAAAACACCATTGTCAAGCACCTACAACCTATACCCTCTTCCAGCCTGGGAATAAGCCTATAGCCTGGAGTAAGCCCATACCGGCCTGTTATATTGCACCTTTTACGCCAGTTTGGAACTGGAAATCGAACCCGTGTCTCTGGTGCCGTAAGGTAGTGGCTCGACCCGCTGCGCCACTGGAGCGCCTTCTAGTGGCCACTAATCATGAAGCTGTTTCTCTGAGTGCCTGAAATGAATGCTTCTTTTTCCCTCCCGTCCCACAGGTGGGCATCAACTACCAGCCCCCGACCGTGGTGCCCGGCGGCGACCTGGCCAAGGTGCAGCGCCCCGTCTGCATGCTGAGCAACACCACCGCCGTGGCCATGGCCTGGACCCGCATGAACCTCAAGTTCGACAAGATGTACGCCAAGCGGGCCTTCGTCCACTGGTACGTGGGCGAGGGGCTGGAGGAGGGGGAGTTCCAGGATGCGCGGGAGGACATGGCCTCGCTGGAGAAGGACTACGAGGAGGTTGGCATCGATTCGGCAGATCTGGACAGGGGGCCGAGGGGGAAGAGTGATTGTATTTTATGTCTGTAAAAATAAATTAAATTATTTTTCCTTTATACTGATATAATATTAAATAAAATCTATTTTAACTGTAGCTGAGTATTGTATTCTTAAAGCCTCAAAGCTTGATGGCTGTTTGATATATTTTTGTGGGGGTAGATTATTTTATTGGCGTCACGGTAGCCGAACACTATTATGGCGCCAGCGACCAGGGTTCAATTCCCGCCGCTGTCTCTAAGGAGTTTGTGTGTTCTCTCCGTGACTACGTGAGATTTCTCTGGGAGCTCCGGTTTTCTCCCATACTTTAAAAACTCTATGTTAGTAGGTTAATCGGCCCTTTGACCTGTTGGGCATACAAGCCCTGACTCCAGCCATAACATAGCTCTCTGGGTCGGTGTAGTACGCAAGCTTCCAATCCATGACAACGTTGTGGCCCTCATGGAGGGGAGAGGGAACGGGCTGGGTCCCCCACAGCGACTTACGTTTCTACGCATTCGAATTGCAGAACCGGACCACGGTACAGACGGTCAGGATACTTTCAAGAGCACGGCTGTCGAAGTTTTAGTGTTAGGTGACCAGCCGAACCTGCTTAACTCCCCCAACAGGGCAATACGCCTTCCTTAGGATGGCATCTGTGTGCTGGGCCGAGGGCAGGACAGGTTATTGCAGAGACAGGAACCTGGGCCGTCAGATTAATTGCGCTCTTCGAACCTGGGTCTGTTTTCCCGGTTTCAATGATCCTGTGATATTTGACAAGCCAGGATTATTTAAATGGAATTTAAATGATCGTAGCCAACCACGGGATCAGATCTAGGACTCCTGTTATTTGTGAAGGGCCTATACTGTTCTGTGTTCTATGATCACTGCATCCCCTACGCCACCTGTATGACGAAAGCAGGTTTCATCGTTGCTCATCCCAGAAACGGGGCCTTTCACTCTTTAAATCTTCTCCCATCATCTGGTACTTTCTCGTACACTAATTCTACCAAGAACCACTTCATCTCCACCTCCCCCCCCCCCCGCCACACACACGCACACACAGTCCCATTAGCACCCTCATCATCCCAACACTCGTTGGGACGTGGAAGGAAATCGCCGAACCCGGGGGAAACCCATGGAGCCAATGGGAGAAGGTGTAATGTGCACATCAACAGCCCTGCCGCCCACCTCTAGGTGTGTTGGTACCCTGCTCAGTGAACCAGAAGCGAGGTGCTTCTGACATTCTGCTTAACATCGCACGCAGTCACATCAGTTTCCCTAATTCAGGGGTTTCCAAACTTTCTTAATGCTTGGTCCCCTACTATTAACCGAGGGGTCGGTGGACACCAGGTATGGAACCTCTGCCCTTCCTGACGCTGCGTCTTAACTTGCAGCAACATATGTCTATTGTCACGTGCGAAACAACTCAAGATCAAAATCAAGTTTAATTTTAATTCAAACCGTACACGTGCATACAGCTAAACGAAATATCGGTCCTCCGCCGCCAAGGTGCAAAACGCAGTCACACACAGCGCACAGCGCATTAAGTTACGATAGCTCATACAGTCACAAAATAATATTAGCGCAAGTCCTTGAGTCTGAAGGTTCATGGTACATGCGGCGTTGTCCTATTGACATCTGTCTGCGCGAGAACAAGTTCTCAGGAAATTCACGTTGCCCGCTGGGTCACACACAGACGAAGGCAATGCAGCTGCGCTCCCAGGGTGCGAACGCTGGAGGGCAGCACCTGCAGGGCCCAGTATGGATTCTTTCGCACCTCTGTTGTCTCCCACACCGCCTTTGGGTGGCACACAAGTACAGTGAGGTGCAGGAACAATCAAAATGCTACTTGCAGCAGCATCACAGTGAAGTAGAGGTGCCGTCGCAGATTAAGTGGACTCTTGACAAGCTCGCACTCGTTCCTCAATCACGCTTTATTTACTTGTGGCGCGAGGGAAGCAGCCCGGCCCTATCACCCACACCGAAGTCTAAACAGAGAAATGCCGTTTTTATACAAAATTGACCAGCAGTTACGGATATTGACCATTTCGTGTATACACACACACACACACACACACACACACACACACACACACACACACACACACACATACACACACACACACACACACACACACACACACACACACACACACACACACACACACACACAAAGGTGGGTATCGAACTCGTGCCTCCGCCACTGGAAAGCAGAGGCTGTACTCGCTGCCGCTCCAATACACCGAGTAGTCTTCTTAACCGTCTACAAGTCCCTCTGCCCTGGAACGAATTCACCTCGCTGATCTTAAACAAACGTTACCATCAAGTACCGATCTCCCTCCCCCACCTTCTCCTCAGCAGCCTTATCCTCCCTCCACCAGGGCACCGCTCGCCTCTATCCGCTGTCCCCACCTCTTTATCTCTGCCGTTCCAGCCTCTGCGAGGAACCAATCCCTGCTCGAGGGAAAAGGGCACCCCACCCCATCGAAAGCAGCTAGTCATCGTTGAAAAATCCACCGTTCCAGTGTTGAATGTTCGTCCTCAGTGAAGGACAACAAGAGACTGACACGAAGAGACCGCGAAACGAATCTTTGATTCCTCCACCAGGTATGTTTCAACGGCACGGGGCGTCGGTGAGGCCGCAGTTGGAGAGTTTTGAGGACAGTTCTGGGAAGGGCGTCCCCGAAGCTGGAAGGGGCTCAGGAACAGATGTTACCAGGATGGGAGTGGGGGCTTAAGTTATAAGGAGAGGCTGAACAGGGCTGGGATAGTATTCCCTGGAGCGTTTATAAAAACCATAAGGGGCGCAGACAGACAGACATACTTTATTGATCCCGAGGAAAATTGGATTTCATTACAGCCGCACCCATAATAGTGAAGAAATATACCAATATCAAACCATAAATAATTAAATAATAATAAGTTAATTATGCCAGGTGTAAATAAGTCCAGGACCAGTCTATTGGCTCAGGGTGGCTGACACTCCGAGGGAGGAGTTGTAAAGTTTGATGGCCACAGGTAGGAATGACTTCCTATGACGCTCAGTGTTACATCTCGGTGGAATGAGTCTCTGGCTGAATGTACTCCTGTGCCTAACCAGCACATTATGGAGTGGATGAGAGTCATTGTCCAAGATGGGATGCAACTTGGACAGCATCCTCTTTTCAGACACCACCGTCAGAGAGTCCAGTTCCACCCCCACAACATCACTGGCCTTACGAATGAGTTTGTTGATTCTGTTGGTGTCTGCTAGCCTCAGCCTGCTGCCCCAGCACACAACAGCAAACATGATAGCACTGGCCACCACAGACTCGTAGAACATCCTCAACATCGTCCGGCAGATGCTAAGGTCACGGTCTACCCCCTCCCCCCTCCCCTAGAGTTCATTCCGTCGTTATGTGCTGTGTCATATGACGTAGGTGACCGTGGCCTTTCCATGACCATGGTGGTTCTTGGCATTTTATTTTTCTACAGAAGTGGTTTGCCATTGGCTTCTCCTGAGCAGTGTCTTTACAAGGTAGGTAACCCCAGCCATTATCAATACTCTTCGGGGATTGTCTGCCTGGCGTCAGTGGTCGCATAATCAGGGCTTGTGATATGCATCGGCTCTCATGGAACCATCCACCGTCTGCTCCCGCGGCTTCAAGCCTGAATGGTGTGTGTGGGGGAGTGGGGGGGGGTGTTTGCTAAGCAGGTGCTACACCTCGCCCAGGGACGAAGCCGCGCCTTACACCTCCTTTTGAGGCGTATCTCCACCCCGCCAGTCACCCTAACCCTGAGTGAGGGGAGTCTAAAACGGGTTCAAAGTGAACCAAGAGGGTGCTGCGTGTGTTGAGCGAGCTGCCAGAGTAGGCGGCTGAGGCAGGCGCATTAACAATATTTTAAACCTCGTGAACATGTGAGTAGTTAGGAAAGGTTCAGAAGGATGTGGGGGTGGGGGGGGCAAATACAAGCGAATCGTGTACGCAACGTGTCCCCACGCAGTCCACTCCCGGTGCATGTGCACCAGCATAACTGTGCGTCCGGGGACAAATCCTCTTACATATACAGAATAGCAGTTCCCTTGAGAACGCATAGTCATGGAATCAAACAACATAGCAACAGACCCTTTGGGCCCATTCGTCCAAGTAGACCAAGGTAGTCCCATTTGGGCATACTAATATAAGTGGCCAAACGACCGCCATGGACGGGATGGGCCGAAGGTCCTATTGCCGTGCCGTATGACTCTACCACTCCGTATAGCAGACTACGTCATTTGGGGTGAACGGTTCGATTCATCATTAATACGTTAGAGCTCAATTAACCCTTTGGAAGGCCCTGGCACAGAATGACTCCCGGTCGCAGTGGGGGTTTTGACTTGCCACAGGATAAGGGCTAAGAAGGTGGCGTACCTGGGCAGGCTGCTCAGGGCTTCACCCAAACACACCCCAACCCCCTTGCGCTGATGCTGCCGACTCAGAGGGCGGGGGAGAGGGGTGTCCGAGCTGTCAATCAGTGAAGCGAGGGTGTCCGGAACCAGGAGTGCAGGTACCTGTACTGTGGCGTTTCACTGGCCCTTGCAGGATACCGCTGATAGTCAGAATCAGAACCAGGCTTAGCATTATTGATGTACGTTGTGAAATATTTTATTTTGCCGTGGCAAAACATAAAATACTAGAAATCACAAACAAAATAGATAGATAGAGCGAAAGAGGAGTAGTGGAACGTCATGGAACGTTCAGAAACCTGATGGCGGACGGGAGGAAACTGGTCCTGAGTCGTTGAGCGTGGGTCTTCCCCGACGGTAGTAGCGTGTAGAGAGCATGCCCTGAACGCTGCACTCTTGAGGCATCGCTTTTTGAGATGTCCCAAATGGTGGGGAGGGATTGTGGGCCCGTGATGTAGCTGGCTGAGTCTGCAAACCTTGGAGGCCTCGTGTGAACCTGGCCGTGACGCAAGCAGTCTCAGCCCTCTCCGCAGAAATCTTCCAGCTTCTACCAGCAGGGAAAAGGGTCACCTCTTGCGCTCCCGGGTGGGCCACGGACCCACTGCTCTGCACGGGCGCTAGTCCCCAAGCGGTTCACACCCCGGTGCCTGTGCTCTGCAATTACCGCGGTACGTACTGGGGTCATGTGCGGCCAGAATTAGTCCCGTCAGGCGTAGGTAGAAAAAAAAATGTACTCCCTCTCAGATACATAAAACAGTATGCAACGTACAGAGCTAACGTATAGAGTTATAGAATCAAACAGCACAGAAACAGGACATTCGGCCCAACACTCTAATGCCGACCGGGGAGCTGGTCCCATTCGCCTGTATTTTGGCCAACCGAGATACGTTCTGTCAGGTGTGGACTGTAATTGTCATTAACACCACAAAGGCACAGGAGTAGAAATAGGCATTCCTTGGTTTATAAAAACCACGAGGTGCTTAGATAAGGGGAGGGTGGTTACAGTTTTTCTCCAGGCTAGGGGAGTCTAAAAGTAGAGGGCACAGGTTTAAGAGGAGAGGGCAGAGGTTTAAAGGGGGCAACGTTTACACGTAGAGGGTGGTGGGTATGTGGAACGAGCTGCCAGAGGACGTGGTTTAAAAGACGCTTGCACAGGGATATGGGCAGGAAGGGCTGGGCGAATCGCGGGCAAGTGGACAAGTTGGGGATGTCGGCACTGACAGGTTGAGCCGACGGCCTTGTGTCCGTGCTGCTTAGTTCTAAGTGTGGTGATCTGGCAGGACCGGTTATCTCTGGCTGACGACAGAGACGCTGCAAGACGCGATTGGCCGCCGCTCGTCTCTCCAGTCGCTCAGCTCGCTCCTATTGGTCGGATTCAGGCCGCAGCTCTCTCACTGGCCAACTCCAGGCAAACTCTGCGGGTAGCGCAGGGTCTCGGCTTATCGCTGGCACCCAGACGCCGGGACAGGGGCGTGTCTGTCAGCGGCAGTCCTCGACGGCTGTTCGTACACAACAGTTCCAACCCAGAGACAAGAGTCAAAAAGGTTCAGTGTTACAGATCGTGGAAACAGGCCATTCGGCCCAACGAGCTCATGCAAACCGAAATGCCCATTCAAGCTAGTCCCATTTTCGCGCGTTTAGCCCATATCCCTCCAAAGTTTGATGCCTGACGGTTTGACACCGGGCGTTGGGCAGTTTATTAGTGTCTAACCCTTTCTTATTATGTATCCCTTCCTATCCACGTATCTGTCCAATTGCTCTTAATATTGATGTAATTAATGTACTTGTCTCAAGCACTCCATCTGACAGCTCGTTCTACAATCACTGGCCCCAAGAGTGGGACCCGGTGTAGCCTTCTGCCGTTGTAGCTCCTCTACATCAAGGGTCGATGTGTTGTGCATCCAAAGATTGCCTCCTGCATACCGCTTTTGTGACGGGTGGTTGTTTGAATTACTGTCGCTTTGCTGTCAGCTTGAGCTAGTCTAGCCGTTCACCTCTGACCTCTCTCGCAATTGTACGTGTTGGTCGGGATTCCCAGCATCTGCAGAACATCTTGCGTTTCTCATTAAACAAGGCGTTTTCGCCCACAGAACTGCCGCCCGCTGGATATTTGTGTATGTTTATTTGTTTTATGCACCATTCTCTGTAAATTCTAGATTGTCCTGCGTGAAAATCCCAGCAGATCAGCTGGGATACTCAAACCGTCTGGCACCAACAGTCATTCCAGTGTCAGCGTCACCTCTCTTCCCCATTCTGATGTTTGGTCTGACAAGAACTGAACCTCTTGACCGTGTCTGCATGCTTTTATGTATTGAGTTGCTGCCATGTGATTGGCTGACTGGATATGTGCATTACTGATCAGGTGCGCAGGTGTACCTATACACCTAGTACAGTGTATTTCCTTGATGTTGGCTTGGCTGGTGCCGTTGAGGCGTTGGCCAGCTTTAACGACCCGTACCAGAGCCCTCCTGTCCGCCGAAGAGACGTTTCTATACCACACAGTGATGTATCAGTGAAAATGCAATGTATTCTTGCAGGTATTTGCATTGAGAAAAATAATTAATCACAATAGAATTTATGAAAAACCCATACATAGACATTGACTGACAAATCACCAATCTGCAAAATAAAACAAATTATGCAAACAAAATATTCAGAACATGAGTTGTGGAGTCCTTGAAAGTGAGTCTGTCGGTTGTGGAATCAGTTCGGAGTTAAGGTGACTGAAGTTATCCACACTGGTTAAGGAGCATGATGATTGAAGGGTAGTAACTGTTCCTGAACCTGGTGGTGTGGGACCTGAGACTCCTGTACCTCCTTCCTGATGGTAGCAGCGAGAAGATAGCATAACCTGGTGGAACACTGCAGGCCAGGCAGTATCTATAAGGAGATGTTGTAAGGAGATGTTTCTCCTTATAGATGCTGCCTGGCCTGCTGTGTTCCACCAGCATTTTGTGTGTGTTGCTTGAATTTCCAGCATCTGAAGATTTCCTCGAGATAGCATAACCTGGATGATTAGGGCCATTTAATTGGTATTACTTTGCAGTTTTAAAGCGTAAGATAAATCAGCTTGAATGTCTAGCTGTGAGAATGACCTCCACTACCCACAGGGTCTCAGAGACGTATGAAGACTCCTCGTGCGCACGCACACACACCCACCCACACACACACACACACACACACACACACACACACACACACACACACACACACACATACATACACACACACACACACACACACACATACACACACACACACACACACACACATACACACACACACACACATACATACACACACACACCCACACACACACACACATACACACACACACATACATACACACACACACACACACACACACACACACACACACACACATACACACACACACATATTGACAGAAGAACACTCACACGCATACATGTGCACACGCGCGCGCGCGTGCAGTCAGAAACAAGGCCACATACGCAGGGGAACGCATATACACACACGCATACTGAGGAAAACATCAACACAAAACAAACACACAGACTTAGAGATACATATATACACACACACACATAAACGCATATAAGTATACCGGAATTGAAAGGCGTATCATATGAGGAGAGTTTGATGTCACTGAATCTGTGCTCACTGGATTTCAAAAGAATGACCGGGTGGGTGGGGGGGTCTCACTGAATCCTATCGGATGTTGAAGGACCTCGAAAGAGTGGATGTGGAGAGGATGCTTTCTATGGTGGGGAGTCAAAGACCAGATAGCCCAGCCTCAGAGTAGAGCTATGTCCTTTTATAATGGAGATGAGGCGGGATTTCCCCAGACAGAGACCAGTGAATCGGTGGAATTCGTTGCTATTGGTGGCTGTGGAAGCCAACTCGTTGAGTATATTTAAGGAAGAGATTGATAGGTTTCTAATTTATCAGGACGTCAAAGATTATGGACAGAAAGCTGGACATTGGCGCTGAGAGGGAAATAGATCAGGCATGACGAAATGGCGGACAGCTCATTGTGCCAAATGGTCTAATTCTGCTCCTATATCTTATAGACGTGTGGTATACAGGCGCAGACTGAGACACACACACACACACACACACACACACAGATTGAGATGAGCGCGCGCACACACACACACACACACACCCACGCACGCACACGCATACTGAGACGCATATGCAAACACAGAGGATCATAAGAGGCTGCGGAGGGTCGTAAACTGAAGCTTGCTCCATCATGAGCACTAG
Organism: Hypanus sabinus; assembly: GCF_030144855.1. Lineage (NCBI taxonomy): Eukaryota > Metazoa > Chordata > Chondrichthyes > Myliobatiformes > Dasyatidae > Hypanus > Hypanus sabinus. The sequence goes on along the minus strand of NC_082729.1, from coordinate 34,048,227 downwards.
TAGCAAGGACACCTTCAAATCGTGATGCCTCAGAAAGGCTCCATCCATCATTAAGGACCCTCATTACTCAAGACTTGCCCTCTTCACATTGCTGTCGGCAAGGAAGAGCCTGAAAGCGTACAGTCAGCGTTTCAGAAACCGCTTCTTCCCCATCGCCATCAGGTTTCTGAACGGGTAATGAACCCGTGAACACTACCACACCAGTCTTAATAGGCGCTATTTATTTATTGATCTGTCTCTGTTTGTTTGTTTGTTTGTTTGTTTGTTTATTTACCATAGTAACTTCAATTATTTATCTCTCTCTCTCTCTCTCTCTCTCTCTCTCTCTCTCTCTCTCTCTCTCTCTCTCTCTCTCTCTCATACACAGCATCACGCTCTCAGACACAGAATCACACGCACTCGTTCACTTACGCACAATACTTACTACAATCACACGTACTGGCACACACAGACTCACGCATACAGTCGCAATCGCTTTCACGCAGTCACGCACACACAAGTCGTTTGGCTCCAGTTTCCTTGCCTTTGTTTTGCAGGTCAGAGCTGATGATGGGATTCTTCGCCCACACCTGCCCCTTTCTGCTCCGAGTTCCTCGGATCTTCATACAGAGGGCGGGGCCCTCGCTAGCTGTCTACGCTCAGCGCTGCCCCGTGATGTCCCGCGGCGTGGCCACCTCTATTCTCAACCTGCAGTGGGCCAAGGAGAACGAATCGTCTGGTAAACGTGGGAAGGGAGTCCTTATGGCACCATTCAATACGATACTACACTTCTTGGCAATCTTCCACTCCCGACTGATGCAGTCGCCAGCAGGCTCAGACATAGCATGAAACTCTCCACACCGTCCCATCTCACACTCCCGGGGTCAGATAGAGAGTGAAACTCCCTCCACACCGTCCCATCACACACTCCCGGGGTCAGACACAGAGTGAAACTCCCTCCACACCGTCCCATCACACACTCCCGGGGTCAGACACAGAGTGAAGCTCCCTCCACACCGTCCCATCATACACTCCCGGGTTCAGACACAGAGTGAAACTCCCTCCACACCGTCCCATCATACACTCCCGGGGTCAGGCACAGAGTGAAACTCCCTCCACGCCGTCCCATCTCACACTCCCGGGGTCAGATAGAGAGTGAAACTCCCTCCACACCGTCCCAACACACACTCCAGGGGTCAGATATAGAGTGAAACTCCCTCCACACCGTCCCATCACACACTCCCGGGGTCAGACACAGAGTGAAGCTCCCTCCACACCGTCCCATCACACACTCCCGGGGTCAGATAGAGAGTGAAACTTCCTCCACACCATCCCATCACACACTCCCGGGGTCAGACACAGAGTGAAACTCCCTCCACGCCGTCCCATCACACACTCCCGGGGTCAGATAGAGTGAAACTCCCTCCACACCGTCCGATCACACAATCCCGGGGTCAGACACAGAGTGAATCTCCCTCCACACTGTCCCATCACACACTCCCGGGGTCAGATAGAGTGAAACTCCCTCCACACCGTCCCATCACACAATCCTGGGGTCAGACACAGAGTGAAGCTCCCTCCACACAGTCCCATCACACACACTCGGGGTCAGACACAGAGTGAAGCTCCCTCCACACCGTCCCATCACGCACTCCCGGGGTCAGACACAGTGAAGCTCCCTCCACACCGTCCCATCACGCACTCCCGGGGTCAGACACAGAGTGAAGCTCCCTCCACACCGTCCCATCACACATTCCCGGGGTCAGTCACAGAGTGAAGCTCCCTCCACACCGTCCCATCACACATTCCCGGGGTCAGACACAGAGTGAAGCTCCCTCCACACCGTCCCATCACCCCGGGGTCAGACACAGAGTGAGGCTCCCTCCACCCTGTCCCATCACACACTCCCGGGGTCAGACACAGAGTAAAGCTTCCCCTACACCGTTCCATTTCACATCCTGGGGTTAAACACTGATTGAAGTTCTCTCTACACCGTCCCATAACATATTTCTGGAGTCAGACACAGGGTGGAGCTCCCTCTATTGGAAAGGAGGGGGAGGGAAGAGGACAGAATGGGTGCCGTTGGGGTTGGAGTACAAGCAGGAAGGTGATAGGGAAAGCCAAGTCAAGGGGAAGAAGGGTGGGTGGGGGAAGGGGGATTGAAGCAAAAAGCAGGGAAGTGATTTATGGAAGATGTGGAGGGCTGAAGAAATAGAAAGCTGACAGGGGGTAAGAATGGAGCATGCGAGAAAGGGAAGGAGGAGGGGCATCGGGGGAGGCGATAGGCAGGTGAGGAGCAGAGAGTGGGATTAAAATGGAGAGTGGGATTGGAATAGAGAGTGGGAATAGAATGGAGAGCGGGATTGAAATGGAGAGTGGGAATAGAATGGAATGGAGAGTGGGATTGGAATGGAGAGTGGGAATTGGAATGGAGAATGGGAATTGGAATGGAGAGTGGGGATTAGAATGGAGAGTGGGATTGGAATGGAGAGTGGGAATTGGAATGGAGAGTGGGGATTGGAATGGAGAGTGGGATTGGAATGGAGAGTGGGGATTGGAATGGAGAGTGGGATTGGAATGGAGAGTGGGATTGGAATGGAGAGTGGGAATTGGAATGGAGAGTGGGATTGGAATGGAGAGTGGGGATTGGAATGGAGAGTGGGATTGGAATGGAGAGTGGGATTGGAATGGAGAGTGGGAATTGGAATGGAGAGTGGGGATTAGAATGGAGAGTGGGATTGGAATGGAGAGTGGGAATTGGAATGGAGAGTGGGAATTGGAATGGAGAGTGGGGATTGGAATGGAGAGTGGGATTGGAATGGAGAGTGGGATTGGAATGGAGAGTGGGAATAGAATGGAATGGAGAGTGGGATTGGAATGGAGAGTGGGAATAGAATGGAATGGAGAGTGGGGATTAGAATGGAGAGTGGGATTGGAATGGAGAGTGGGAATTGGAATGGAGAATGGGGATTGGAATGGAGAGTGGGAATGGAATAGAGAGTGGGATTGGAATGGAGAGTGGGAATTGGAATGGAGAGTGGGAATGGTATGGTGAGTGAGAATTGGAATGGAGAGTGGAATTGGAATGGAGAGTGGAAATTGGAATGGAGAGTGGGATTGGAATGGAGAGTGGGAATTGGAATGGAGAGTGGGAATGGAATGGAGAGTGGGAATTGGAACGGGTGGCCACTGGAGAATTCCGTTTATTGTGGTGGACAGAGCAAAGTTGCTTGATGAAGTGGACACCTCCCTCCCACAACCAACGCTGGTTCTCCTCGACGTAGACGAGGTTGCACCAGGACCCCCGGATACAGCAGGTGACCCTAATAGACTTGCAGCTGAAGTGGCGACTTGGGGCTCTGGATGGAGGTGAGGGAGGAGTATAGGTGTAGCACTTCTCATGGTAGGAGGGACACCACAGTGGGGAGGGCCGATTGAAGAAGGAAGAATTATGGGGGTTTTCTCAGCTAGCAGACGTTTGGATAACCTATTCGGCAGGGGAGAAAATGAAAGGTCCGCAGCAACAGTCTTGGATGTCTGAATCTCCATCTGTATTGTCTTTCAGGGGCTGGCGGCTTTCCGTCACCGCTGCTGGCCTCGGCCAAGACCATGACCCATTCCGGCAGCCAGGTCGTCTCCTCCAACTGCCCTTTCGCGGAGTTGGAGGTTCAGGGGGGCCTGAGCACGCTGATCTGCAAGGCCAGCCTGGAGGTGCAGGAAGACGTGGCAGTCATGGTCCCCCGGAGAGGTGAGTGTGCCTATGTCACCCCCACTTAACTGGACACTGAAAACTCGCACTCCATTTGGAAAACACACTTCATTTACTTGTGCAATAGAAAACAGCGTGGCCCCCTATCACCCCACTGTTCTAAAGTCCGAGCAGAGAAATGCCATTTTTAGATTAGATTTAACTTTATTGTCATTGTGCCGAGTACAGATACAAAGCCAAATGAAATGCAGTTAGCATCTAACCAGAAATGCAAAGAATAGTGTTATTTACAAAATAACTGCGAATAAAAAGTAAGTGCTACAGCACACAAATATAAAAGTACTGAGACAGTACAATATGGGTGCAATACTGCTTAGCGCTGTGATGTGATGTTCAGCAGGGTCACGGCCTCAGGGAAGAAGCTCTTCCTGTGCCTGCTGGTGCAGGAGCGGAGGCTCTTGTAGCGCCTACCGGATGGGAGGAGAGTAAAAAGTCCATGGTTAGTGTGAGATGCATCCTTGATCATGCTTTTCGCCCTGCCCGGGCAGCGTTTATGGTAGATGTTCTCAATGGTGGACAATTGTGTGCCGATAATCCGCTGGACAGTTTTCACCACCCGCTGGAGAGCTTTGCGGTCCGATACGGGACAATTGCCATACCACACTGAGATGCAGTTGGTGAGTTTGCTCTCAGTGGTACAACGGTAAAAGTCCGTCAGTATCCTGGGACAGAGGTGAGCTTTCTTGATGCTCCGCAGGAAATAAAGGCTCTGTTTACACACAGCTAAGTTCCATAACCCCTTGAAATTGGCGTCATAAGTAGAATAGGATAAAGAATAGCAGATGCAATTTAATGCAGACAAGTGTGAGTTGTTACACTTTGCAAGGAGAAAGCAGAGCCCGATTCTGAGAGGTATGGCATAACTGAGGATTCTATGAATAAAGATACATAATTCCTTACAAATGGGATCACTGTAGGATAGGACCGTAAAAAGAGCTTTTAGCACATTGGCCTTCAGAAATCAGAGTACTGAGTACAGGAGTTGGAATGTTATGTTTAAGTTGTGTAAGACGTTGATGAAACCTAATTTAGAGTATCGTGCACAGTTCTGGTCACCTACCTACAGGAAATTCTTAATAATCAATCAATAAGATTGATAAGAATACAGAGAAAATTAACCAGGACCTGATGAATAGGCAAAGGCTGAATAGGTAAAACCTGTATTTCTTGGAGAACGAGGACAGATTTGACAGAGGTATAGAAAATTAGGACTGGTATAGATAGGGTTAATACATGCAGACATTTTCCCCGGCGTGAAACTAGAACTAGAGGTCATAGGTTAAGGGTGAAAGGTGAAATAGTTAAAGGGAACCTGAGACAGATCACTCAGAAGTCGGTGAGAGTCTGGAACGAGCGGAACTGGTTGAGGCATGTACGTTACCGACATTTAGAAGGCTCTTGGACGAGTACATGGATAGGAGCAGGGTTCCCAAACTTTTAAAAGCCGCAGACCCCTCCCATTCACCGAGGCGTCCCTGGTAAATAGCTTGGATAGGCATCTTGGGTGACACGGCCCAGTTGGGCCGAAGGGCCTGTTGTCATGCTGCGTGACTCGACAAGGAGGTCTCACGCTGAGAAATAAAATCCGGTGACGTCATTAAAGGTTCAAGATTGTTTATTGTGATTCTTCAGTACACAAGTGTAAAAGAGAAGGGAATGATTGTTACTCCGAATCCGATCTGCATAAAAAACACAATAAGTATGAAAACGCAAAAAGCCTTGTCAGTTATGTACATAAGATTAGCTTATACAGTACATAGACAGACAGTATGTCCGTAAAGTGCCGCTAGGTGGCGCAGAATCCAAACATAAGGTGACAGTCAGGTAATGATAAAGTTGACTAGGCGACTATTGGCAAGAGGAACTCACCTCCTTGTGCTGACACTGGAGAGGGTTCAAAGGAGGTTTACGAAAATGATTCCAGTATTGAACGGCTTGTCATATGAAGAGCGTTTGACGGCTCTGCGCCTGTGTTCACTGGAATGCAGAAGAACGAGAGTGTACCTCATAGAAACCTATCGAATTTTGAAAGGCCTTAGTCAGGTGGGTGTGACAAGAATGCTTCCTATGATGGGGAGTCTAGGACCAGAGCGCACAACCACAGAATAGAAGGGCGTCCTTTTCGAACGGAAATGAGGGGGAATTTCTTTCGTCAGAAAGAGGAGAATCGGTGGAATACGTTGCCACAGGCGGCTGTAGAGGCCAAATCTTTACGTATATTTAAGGCGAAGGTTGATAGGTTCTTGATTGGTCAGGACAAGAAGGGATACGAGAAGGTAGGAAAATGGTTGAGCCATAATGAAATGGCGGAGTAGATTCGATGGGGCAAATGATCTAATTCTGCTCCGTATCTCATGGTCTTAAGTGGAACTCTTCTCCGTAGCAGCAGGCAGTGACTGCGTCCGTGTAGGAATGAGGTGTGGAGTCTAAGCGTAAATTGGCAGTGCATGGGAGATGAAAGGGCTGATGTGGATGAAATGGCGATAGTGGGTGGTGGCATGGGTTAATGGTGGAGGTGCTGATCACCCTGACTAATTGTTTTCAGTCTAGCGGCCCTGGTGCGGACGCTCTTCCCTGGCTGGAGTTGGGGCACACTCCCCTGATCCGCCCCACCTACGGGGAACTTCTACCATCGGGTCCTGGTCCGGGAGCTGCTGGATGTTGGTGTGGATTGAGCTTTGGTTCAGCAGTGTCCAGCTTTAGGGGCAAGTGGGGTCCTGGCAGCCGAGAGGATCAGCCCGAAAACCCCCAATCCCCAACACACACACACACACACACACACACACACACACACACACACACACACACACACACACTCACACACACACACACACACACACACACACACACACACACACACACACACACTCACACACACACTCACACACACACACTCACACACACACACACACACACACACTCACACACACACACTCACACACACACACACACACACACACACACACACACACTCACACACACACTCACACACACACACTCACACACACACACACACACACACACTCACACACACACACTCACACACACACACACACACACACACACACACACACACACACACACACTCACACACACACACACACACACACACACACACTCACACACACACACACACACAAACACACACACACTCACACACACAGACACACACACTCACACACACAGACACACACACACACACACACAGACACACACACTCACACACACAGACACACACACACACAGACACACACACTCACACACACACACACACACACACACTCACACACACACACACACACACACACACACACACACACACACACACACACACACACACACACACACACACACACACACACACACACACACACACACACACACACACACACACACACACACACACACACACACACACACACACACACACACACACACACACACACACACACACACACACACACACACACACACACACACACACACACACACACACACACACACACACACACACACACACACACCTTCTCGGAGTCGCCGTTACTTGCTGCTGTATCATCATTGTATCTCTCTGCCTTCCAGAACTCCTCACCCAGACCGAGGCGATTCTCGACTGGCAGCCGGAGCAGGATAACGAGGTCCAAGATCGCAAACAAGCAATTACTCATCTTCTCCAGGACAACATGGACAGGGGTATGTGTATGTGTGTGCGCGTGCGCGTGTGTGTGTGTGTGTGTGTGTGTGTGTGTGTGCGTGTGTCCATGCCAACAATATTTAAACTACCTCCTCCCATCGACCTGTACCGGGACCATAACCCTCCATACCCCTACCATCCACGTGCCTGTCCAAACTTCTCGTAAACGTTGATTTCGAGTTCACGCTGGCACACTCCGCACGCTCACCACCCTCTGAGTGAAGAAGTTTCCCCTCATGTTCGCCGTAAACATCTCACCTTTCACCCTTAACCCACGACCTCTGGTTGTAGTCCCACACAGGTTTGTGGGTCCGTATGTCTCCGTGCGTGTCTGCATCTGTCTGTGATTTTAAAACCCTAAAACACAGGAGCAGACCTAGGCCGTTCGGCCCATCGAGTCTGCTCCGTTATTCCATCAGGGCTGATTTATCATCCCTCTCAACTCCATTCCACTGCCTTCTCCCACAAACCTCTGACACACTGACTAATCTCGGTGCCTTTCCTTCTGTCCGTGGATCTTCGTATATTCTTCCAAGTATGTGATACTCAACATTTAAAATCCCAGACTCAAACGTAGTTTGTCAGTTATTTTCACCTCCAGATTAAATACTTACCACGCATGCCTACTTTAAATCTCCCCCTTCTAAACGCATGTCGTCTAGTATTAGACATTTCCGTCCTGGGGATAAAAGATACCGGCTAACTACTCTATCTGTGCCTCACACCTCTACCAGGCCTCCCCTCAGGCCCCGCTGCTGCAGGGATGCAGCCCTCGTTTGTCCAGCCTCTCCTTATGTCAGCTCAGACAAGAGCAGAGAATGGCCGTGCGCAGACAGATGAGAACAGTACTGGGACATGGGCTGGAAATCTCCTTCCCAACACAACGGGAACCAACACGAGAGACTCCCACCAGCGACCTCTGAGTGCTGGTGGCAGGGGGACTGCCAGGTCTTCACATCAAAGGCGTCCCGGCTGACCAGAGCATTAACGGACCAACCATATAAATACTAAGCCGGCCACGGCAGGTCAGAGGGCAGAATCAGAGTTATTATTACTGACACGTGTGAAATTTCCCCCTTGCGGCAAGACATAAAAATGTAAATTATAATAAATTAAGCGAAAAGCTGAATTGACAGGTCGTGTTAGTGGCTTCATGGACCATTCAGAAATCTGATTGCGGAGGGGAAGAAGCTGCTTTAAAACCTCCGTTTACTACCTACTCTGCCTGCAAGTTGAGCTTTAGGGAATCCTGCACTAAGACTCCGAAGCTCCCTTTCACCTCGATTTCGGAATTCCATCCTCATCTAAGGGGACAAAAAAAAACTGTTCTTAGCCTCCTTCACTCCAAAGACAAAAGCCTGAGCTCACTCAAACTCTTCTCACAAGACGTGCTCTCTAATCCAGGCAGCATCCTGGTGAATCTCTTCTGCACCCTCTCTCTAAAGGTCCCACATCCTACCTATAATGAGGCGATCAGAAATGAGCACAACACTCTGAATGTGGTCTGAGCAGAATTTTATAGATCTGCAAGGTAATCTCGCGGCTGTTGAGCTCAAATCCCCCGATCAATGAAGGCCTTCTTACACCTTCTTAGCAATCCAATCAACTTGCATGTCATCTTTGAGGTATCTCTCAGCGTTGACCCCAGGATCCCCCTGCTCCTCAACACTGTTAGGAAATCTATCATCAGCCCTGTATTGTGCCTTCAGATTCGACCCCCGCATTGAGGTGACAACAGCCTTTCACTCAGTGTCAGCAAATCAAAAGAGCTGATTATTGACTTCGAGGGGGGGAGGGGGTGGAAGGGAGGTCCTAGTCCAGCCATGTAGTTACCGCGGGCCAACAAAGCTCACTCCATTGTCGCTCCTTACTCATCGGCTTGGAGAATTTGGCGATTCGCTGTTGACCCTCACTAACTTTTAACTGACGCACCACAGTCAGCATCCTATCCGGCTCGGAACTGCAACCGCTCTGTCCGAGACCGCGACCCAGCTCAGCAAACCTCCCCTCCACGGACACTGCCCACGCTTCTCG
>NC_082729.1:33572260-33661051 GCF_030144855.1 Hypanus sabinus | reverse complement strand
GGAGGCAAATACACTAGTGAAATTTAACAGACTACTCGTCCGGTATATGGAGGAATTTAAGGTGACGGGGTTATTTGGGAAGAAGTGTTTAGTGGGGTTGGCATAACATTGTGGGCCGAACGGCCTGTACTGTACTATTCTATGTTCTATGTACACCGTCCTATCACACACTCACGGCGTCAGACACAGAGTGAAGCTCCTTTATTCCGTCTGATCACACGCTCCCAGGGTCAGTAACGGGGTAAAACTCCCTCCACACCGTCCCATCACACATTCCTGGGTTCAGGCACAGAGTAAATCTCTCTCCACACTGTCTTATCAAGCACTCACGGTGTCAGACACAGAGTGAAGTTCCCTCTACATCAACCCATCACACAGTCCTGGTGTCAGATACGGAGTGAAGCTACTTCTGCACCATCCCATCACACACTCGCAGGGTCAGACACAGAGGAAAGCTCCCTCCACACCATCCCATCACACACTCCCGGGGTCATACACAGAGTGAAGCTCCCTCCACACCGTCTCATCACACACTCCCGGGTTCAGACACAAAGTGAAGCTCCCTCCACACCGTCCCATCACACACTCCCGGGTTCAGACACAGAGTTAAGCTCTCTCCACACTGTCCTTAACACACACTCCTGTGTCAGGCACAGAGTGAATCTTCCTCCAAACCGTACAATCACGCACTCCGAAGTCAGATACAGAGTGAAACTCCGACCGGGAACATCCAATCACAAACTCCCGGGTTGAGACACAGAGTGAAGCTCCCTCCACCCTATTGCATCGCACATTCTCGGAGTCAGACACAGACTGAAGCTCCCTTCTCATGTTCCCATCACGCACGCCCGAGTTCAGACGCAGAGTTTGCTATCCGGGACTACTGCTTTGTGCCATTGCCACGGTGGATGGACTTTCCCAGACTGCCCTGGTCAGGTGATATCGAGAGGCTGAGAATGAATAGGTGGGTCTGTGGGCGAGAGACGGCAGTGAAGTACGAGTGACAAAAATTTCACTATCCCTGCACTCCCTTCCTGTGAATGGAATCTGATTGGTCCTGATGCTTCCAATTACTCCTTTCGGTCTAGGAATGTGCCTCCATCCTGCTAGGATACCGCTCGCCTTTGTTCCCCTGCAGTGCGGGCTTTGAGGGCTGATGTCACAGCTTTCCTGTCCTGTTCTGGGGAGCCAGAAGATGCTTGGGAATTTTATTCGGTTTCAGTGGGGAGCCTCTATCACTGCCTTGAAGTTTTGCCCAGAAACGTCCATTCAGTGATGTGGTGTCCCTTTCACGCCGTCGCCTCTGTAGCAGAGGTGGTGACGGATTTCTACACTGGAGCAAAGGCGTCGAGTGGGTTCTATACTGAGCAGCTGCAGTGAGGGAAGACCTTTGCAAGCGGAGCACATGGCTTTGCCTGTGTTAGTTGTACTGGGGTGGAGAGAGCCTTGAGCTTCAGGTTCCGCGGTGTAAATATCTGGGAGAATTGGCCCGGCACCCACCACGTTACTGCGACAGGGAAGAAGACTGACCAGCGCGTCTAGCTCCTCACGAGGTTGAGGAAATTTGCTACGTCGCCGATGACCACCGCCAGTATTTATAGATGCTCTATAGATACGGGTGGTGGAGCGGAGATATGTCTCTACCAATGGAGGCGTGAAGCGCTCTATCCCTCTAGCCTGCAGATCACCCTTGGGCAAGGTGTAGCACCTGCCCTGCCCCACGATCAGGGTCATGTGAAGCCACGCGAACAGCTGATAGAACCTCGTATGAGCAGATTGTGCATGTCACCCGTTCTGGTTCTGCAGACAATTACGCCAGACAGGCAAACTCTGATGAGTATTGATAATGGCTGGGGTAACCCGTCTTGTGAAGACACCGTCCAGAAGAAGGCAAGCCTCTTCTGCCGAATAATTTGCCAACAACAATCATGGTTGTGGAAAGACTATGATCGCCTTCAACATTCCACAGGGCACATAGTGATGGTGAGTTGTAGAACACCTTGAGGAAATAATTGAATTGTACAGAGCCAGTGAGAGCTCGGTGAGGGTGAAGTGAAACCTATTTGATAGCGAGACAATGGACAAGCTCATCCCTCCAGAGAAGTCCCCCTTGATACCTGTCGAGGAGATCAAAGACTTCATTCTCACCTCTGTGGCTGCAAACCATCGGCCGAAAGTAACGTCCCTGCGCTGGTCGAGCCACGCCCTTACGCATCGTTCTCAGATGGAAGGGGAAGGGGAAGAGGAATGCTGTGCCTGGGATTGATAAGGGACAGATTAATTCCTTCCTGGAGGACCTGGTGAGAGACATCAGGGTGGGGTGCAGTCTCACTCCTTCGGGGGATGACGGGTCACAAGGTGGCGTTGGCACCACTCGAGCCCACAGAGCAAAGAGCATTTTTGCTCTTTTGGGGGAGAGTAGAGAGTGGCTCTGCTCTTGCCGGGAAGGAACTGGTGCAGAGGCTCAGTTATTGTTGATGTGAAGCTCACCGTAGCTAGTCTAAATGCAATTGGTAGCAGGGGTCTCTCCGCAGGTCCAATAATCTCTCGGTCCTTAGGGACGGGAAATATGCGGTGAGTTTCCTGCATCCGAGGAGACGAGTGGCAAAGAAGGGCCACATGAGCCATCTCAGCTCCAAATCTGGAGGGGTAGCAATCCTGTTAGCCCAATCTTACAGCCGGAAATGATAGAAGTCCAGAATATTTGTTCTGGGCCGCCTGTTCCACCTGGCTGTGCGCTTGAATAATGTACCGCTGCACTTCATCAACATGTATGGAATTACGCTCAGGGTGTTGCAGACACGCCTATGCCGTCAGGTGTCCGTTCTGTTGAGCTCCATCGACCGCGGGGTTTGCGTCATCCTCGGGGGAGATTTCATCAGAACTCTCCAGGCGGACGACAGTTCTGACCTCCAGGGCGACCCCGCATCGGCCAAGAGGTTAAAATTGCTGGTGGGCTTCTTTGACTTGGTGAATACCTGGTGGAATCTTCACCCTGACTGTAGAGCGGAGGTGGGGGGGCGCTGGTCTTCATGGACCGCCACACTATAGGAAGGATGTGGAAACCATAGAAATGGTGCAGAGGAGATTTACAAAGATGTTGTCAGGATTGGGGAGCATGCTGTATGAGAATAGGTTGAGTGAACTCGGCCTTTTCTCCTTGGCGTGACGGAGGATGAGAGTTGACCTGAGAGAGGTGTATAAGATGATGAGAGGCATTGCTCGTGTGGATAGTCAGAGGCTTTTTCCAGGGCTGAAATAGCTAGCACGAGGGGGCGCAGGTTTAAGGTGCTTGGGAGTAGGTACAGAGGAGATGTCAGGTGTCAGGAGATGACGGTGGTGGGGGCGGATACAATGGGGTCTTTTAAGAGACTCCTGGACAGGTACATGGAGCTCAGAAAAATAGAGGGCCATGGGTAACCCGAAGTAATTTCTAAGGTAAGGACATTTTCGGCACAGCCTTGTGGGCCGAAGGGCCTGTATTGTGATGCAGGATTTCTATGTTTCTGCATCTCTCGGGCGTACACCTCCTGTGTGTCAACGTCCTCCATGCGGCCAGTGGTTGGAGTTTGCTCTCCTGGTCTCTCGGGTGGGATCCAGGCATGGCACTTTAACAACTGGCTGCTTAAGAGCGGAATTCGTTCCGCAGTCACACGGAGGGAGAGACGGGAGGATTTCTGCTCCTTACGGCAAAGCCCACTTACTGTTTCTATGTCGGGAGTGCACTAGGGGGTTGGCAGAGAGGCGACTTGAGAGAGACCCGCTTGACTTAGAGTTCCGTTCGTGGCCTGACCGCTGGGACCAACAGATGTGGCAGGAACTCCAGGCGAAGGAGGACGCACTCCGCAGCTCCAGCAGTCCCGAGGTGCCTGCCTAAGGTCACGGATCCAAATGCTGCAGGACTTGGACAGTGGCTCACCCTGCTTCTAGTCGTTGGACAAGTGACGGGGAGGCTAAAAGCAGGTAGTAGAGCTACTAGCTGCTAATGGCTACTCGTCACAGATCCTGACGAAATCAGCACACCGGTCCACTCCTTTGTTCTCGTCTGACCCGTGCAGTGAGGTCTGGAAAGGGTTACGAATGGTTACCCCAGAGGACGTAGAGCAGCTGGATGCTCTCGGCAACTCCGGAGGGGCAAGTTACCTGGACTACCTGGCCTGGCTGTGGAGTTCTTTCAGGCTTTCTGGGATGCCCTGGGAAAACGACAACATCCGTGTCCTAGAACCCAAACACTGGAGAAATGCCCAACAAGGGAGACCTCCGCTTGCTAAAGAACTTGCATCCAGCCTCGCTCAATTGCGCCGACGACAAGATTTTCGCCTGGGTAATGGTCAACCGTCTTGACTCATTGTCGAGACAGGCGATCCATCCTGACGAATCTGGCACAGTCTCGGGCCCGTCCATTCAGGACAATGTCCATCTCGTCCGGGATCTGATATACCTGCTCCAGGACACTAGGTCCCAGCAGCGTTTCTCTCTATTGACAAGCAGAAGGCGTTTGACGGGGCAGACCACAGTTTCCTGGTGGGCATTCTGCAAAGATTTGGGCTAGGACCACATTTGCGGCCCGGGTCTGGTTTTTATATTCCTTTTCAAATAATAACTGTAAAAGATTATTTACAACACATATTCACAAAGGTACACACAATCAGTATTTACAAGACAGTAGCTGTACTCAAATTACCATATGGCTACTACTGTCTATAAAACAGTCTATACCACGAGGACATCACGCCCACGGAAATTCCCCAATGTGCCCGCCGTGACCGCGTGCTCCCTCTCCAAGGAGAGCCAGCCGCACGTATCCTCGCAAAAAGGGTAGGCAGCCGGGCCGGGCAGCGCCCTCCATCTTCTGCCACCGAGGCCTGTGAAAGGCCATCTCGGCCAGGCCCAGCACCAAGACCACCAGGAGGAGCGGTTGTTATATTCTGCCGCAGAGTGTCCTGTCAAGGTCAATGGATCATTGTCAAGACTCATTCCCTTCAGAAGAGAAGTACGTCAGGAGTGCCCCATATCCAGACAGTTGCAATGCCGCCTGTGCAGAGCTAATTCTGTGCCTTTTGCCATCCAGGTTAACGGGTCCGTTTCTGCCTGAACCGGAGGTAGAGGTCATCGTCTGGCACATGGTCGTGATCTCAGTGACCTGCGGAGGATGCGCGAGTGCCGAGGAATGATCTCGGCGGTGTCCTCTGCTTGGATCAACTGGGTGAAATGTTCCAGACTCTTATTGAGTCAGTGGCAGGTGGACTTCCTGCCGGAGCAGATGAGGCCTTTTGAGTGGAGCATCACATATTTCCTCTGTCTAGGAGTCTACCTGAGTCCTTCTGGGAAGGCCTGGCTGGCAAACTAGCAGGGCCAGGAGACGAAAGTCATTCCCGGCTGGGACGCAAGTCACGGCTGAGAAACATAGAAACATAGAAGACCTACAGCACAATACAGGCCCACAATGCCGTGCCGAGCGTGAACTTACTTGAGAAATTACCTCGGGTTACCCATAGCCCTCTATTTTTCTAAGCTCCATGTACCTATCGAGGAATCTCTTAAAAGACCCCATCGTATCCGCCTCCACTGCCGTCGCCGGCAGCCCATTCCACACACTCACCACTCTCTGCATAAAAGACTCACCCCTGACATCTCCTCTGTACCTACTTTCAAGCCCCTTAAAACTGTGCCCTCTCGTGTTAGCCATTTCAGCCCTGGGAAAAAGCCTCTGACTATCCACACAATCAAGGGTTCTCATCATCCGATACACCTCTATCAGGTCACCTCTCATCCTCCGTCGCTCCAAGGAAAAAAGATTGAGTTCACTCAACCTATTCTCATAAGATTTGCCCAATCTCCTCTGCACCCTATCTATGGTTTCCGTGTCCTTCCTATAATGAGGCGACCAGAACTGAGTACAGTACTTCAAGTGGGGTCTGATCAGGGTCCTATATAGCTGCAACATTACCTCTCGGCTCTTAAACTCAATACCACGATTGATGTGCACCGGCCTGCCTTTGACAAAGCCATGCTGACATATTCCTAATCATATTATGAACATTCTCCAAAAGTTCATAAATCTTGGCTCTCAGGATTTTCTCCAATTTACCAACCACTGAAGTAAGACTCACTGGACTATAATTTTCTGGGCTATCTCTGCTCCCTTTCTTGAATAAAGGAACAACATCCAGAACCCTCCATTCCTCCGGAACTTCTCCAGTCCCCATTGATGATGCCAAGATAATCGCCAGAGGCTCTGCAATCTCCTCCCTCGCCTCCCACAGCAGCCTGGGGTACATCTCATCCGGTCTCGGCGACATATCCAACTTAATGCTTTCAAAAGCTCCAGCACAACCTCTTTCTTAATATCTACATGCTCAAGCTTTTCAGTCCGCTGCAAATCATCACTGCAATCACCAAGATCCTTTTCCGTAGTGAATACTGAAGCAAAGTATTCATTAAGTACCTCTGCAATTTCCTCCTGTAAAGGAGATAGAATTGTGATCATTATCTCCAGAATGGTCTCACATCGAGAGACTTGACACCCGTCCAGGTTCACTTCCCAATACCAGATCAAGTACAACCTCTCCTCTTGTAGGCTGTATCCCTTTCCTGCTACCTGCCTATCCTCCCTCTTGCACTGTCTCCAAGCTCTCTCTATATGTGAGCCAACCGCCCTTTTCTCCATCTCTTTCGGTCGTTTCCCACCCCCAAAGTTCAACTTCAAACTCTCCCCAATAGCATTTGCAAACCTCCCTGCCAAGATACTGATCTAATCCGTACAAACCGTATTTTTTCTTTGCAATTTATTTTTTTATTGAAGTTCATCAAACAAACATTTCCATAAGATGTATTTTAGACATTGTACATATATATCATATAATCATATATATATATCACAAATCTCCACAAAATATTTATCTGAAGTATACACTTACAGAAAAGAGTGGAAAGAAACAAGCAAAAGGAAAGAAAAACCGTTTTTTTTCTACAGGTCATGCCCGCCCAAAAGAGGTCCCAATGATCCAGAAATCTGAATCCCTGCTTCCTTCTCCAATCCCTCAACCACGCATTTATCCTCCACCTCATTTTATTCTTATACTCACAGTCTGGTGGCACAGGCAGCAATCCCGAGATCACTGCCTTGGAGGTCCTGCTTCTCAACTTCCTTCCTAACTCAGTGTAACATGTTTTTTGGGCCTCCTCCCTTATCCTACCGATGTCATTGGTACAAATATGTACCACGACCTCTGGTTGTTCACCTTCCCACTTCAGCGTATCGTAGACGGGATCAAAAACATCGCGGACCGTGGCGAACTACCATCCGCGTTACTTTCCTGCGTCCACAGAATCGCCTGTCTGATCCACTTACCCCCACGACCCCCAGCCAGTATCAATTCTCTACAGAGAGCGTTTGTCTGGCGTCAGCTTTGGCATTATCGGCAATTGTGGTAAGCTCCCGCTGCTCATACGTTCATCCACCACCTGCTCCCATGGTTTCAGGTTTCACGTGACCTGTGTCCGTGAGGTGGTTGGGGGGGGGGGGGTGTTGGTGGTTGTGGGACTAAGCCGGAGCAACACCTTGCCAAAGGATGACCTGCAGACTAGCAGAGGGAAGAAGCGCCGAATTCCTCCTTTGGCGAAGAGGTATCGCCACCCCGCTAACCAGCTCTGCAATTACATCTTTGCTTATAGACTCCGGCTGCATTCCCACCACAGGACGGAATGACCCCGTTTCCTCTCCCGTTTCTAATTTATATTTTAATTCTAATTTATTTTAATTCTAATTAATTAATTAATTTATTGTTAATTTAATTCTAATTTATGCCTTTCTAATTTATACGTGGGCAGTTAGAACGCAGAACAGCACAGCAACAAACCATTCAGGTCATCGTGTCCGTACGGACCACATGTCCAGTTTGAACTTATTGTGTCTGGCCGTGCCGATCTCTATCCCTTCACGTCCGCATCCTCACCAGTCAGTCTGAGCACCTCTATCGTATCTGTCTCCACCACTGCCCCCGGCACAAACCACTCTCCTGCAAGTGTAAAGCAAAACTTGCTCTACACATCTCCTTTAAACTTTCTTCCCTCAGCTTTAATTCACGCCCTCCTGTAAAACGACTGGCTCTCAGTTCTATCTATGACTCCGCCGACGGTCAGGTTCGACCGTGGATACTGCATCCCAGCCATCTAGATAGGCAAGCCTGTGCAGTACGATATGGAGCGGAAGCAGCTCCTCATGCTGCAGGCCCCACTCCGCACATGTAATGAGCTCAAAGGACCGTCAGAGAAAGAGACAATTTGAAACCAGCAGCGTCCCAGGACTTGTCACCACAACGAGTGCCTTAGAGACTCCAGCTCTGGGTTTTTACTCAGTGTTTACTCCAAAAGCTTTCTCCATGAGTGGTATAGCTGCAAGGCAGGAGAGTTTACCTTCTCCTACAGCTGTCGAGCCCCATCTGCCCGAAGCCACTGGTTTTAAGACGACGGTCAGCTTCCTATGCCCCTTCTCTTGTCTATAGAAATGGTTCGGCCGAGTTTAGCTCTGTCATTCGTCAAGGCCATGAGCTGGCTTTTCTTGGTAGACAATAAAAGGTTAGGAGCCCTTGGTCTATAGTCTACCATCACTGGAGGTCAATGAAGCGGGCAGGAAAAAAATATCCCCATCCTGCAAACGGCCTTTTCCAAAAGCTCCCTTCTGGGAAGCGCTGGAGGGCCTTTGACACAAAACCTTCACGCCATCTTAAACATTACTCCCCTCAGACAGTTCACTTGATCAACCATTCTAATTAACCCACCCTACCTCCCCCATCTATTGCCCCCATCAATGCACTGTCAACACTTTAAACCACTTTTGATAATGTGGTTTACATTGTAAATGCATTCTGGTATTTACTTATTTCTGCACATATTCTATATCCGCCCTCTAACCTCTAACTTAGTTAGAGTTTAATTATGTATAATTCTTTATCATATGTAATTTTTATTCTTTATAATTGTTTAACGTTGTTTTGGTGCAAGAATGAGGGGGTTCCTATTAAAACTATCGAATTTGAAAGGCCTAGATGGAGTGGATGTGGAGAGGATGTTTCTGTTAGTGGGGGAGTGTAGGACCAGAGGGCACCGAATCAGAATAGAGGCATGTCCATCAAGAACGGAGATGAGGAGGAATTTCTTTGGCCAAAGGCAGGTGAATCTGTGGAATACTTTGCCACAGGTGTCCGTTGAGGATAAGTCATTGTGTGTATTTACAGAGGAGGTTGATAGGTTCTTGATTCGTCAGGGCGTGAAAGGTGTCCGGGAGAAAACAGGAGAATGGAGTTGAGGGGGATTTGGGTCAGCCACGATGAAATAGCACAGACGCGATGGCCCGAATGGCCCAATCTTGCTCCATAGCTTTTATGGTCTTATGTCGTGCCCTGAAAAACACACCACGGCAAATTTCTCGTACATGGAATTGTAATAGGCGGAAACAGTTGATCCCCGATTCTTAACAGCGAACGGACATTTTTGCGTGCCTCACAGACAGATTATTTGATATGTAAGTATATGGAGGCGATGAAGAGAACGCAAAACATAATGTTAGAGAGAAATTGCACTGCAGGGAGACAAAGTACGAGGATCACTACTGCTATGGAGGCGACTGCATAGATGGGGTAGAACATAGCTGGAGGGCCGAAGGACTGTTTCTTAGCAAAATTTCAAGGCAAATAACTCCCATTGCAAATAACTGCATTTTCTACGTATCTTCTGGCTCCCCAGAACGGGCAGGAAAGCTGTCACATCAGCTCCACAAAGCAAGCATTGCAAGAGAACAAAGACGGGCGGTGACCTGGCGGAGCAGTGGCACATTCCGTGCCCGAGGGAGAAATCGGAGGAAGCAGGACAGATCAGATTCTCTACACTTTTTTTTATTATTACGAAATCCTTTATTACAAATATCGGTGCTATACAATATATACAAAACAGTGGCGAACACAATTACTTCACTACAAATAGACAATAGACATTACACCAGAATGTAGCCATCTCTATCTACGATGGCATTTACACCCCGCGGAGCCCAACGGTCTCGAAACTCTTCTCAGGCCGCTGTGGACTGCGCGTGTTCCTTTTCAATAGTTACCCGGGCACGAACATACCCCCTAAACATTGCCAGGCAGTCTGCCCGGGGAGATCCTCCCGCAACCCGGTTCCAAGACCCTCGGATGGCGGATTTCGCCAGCCCCAGGAGCAAGTTGACTAGGACATCCTCATCCCTCCATGCCCCCTTCCTTACTGGTTGACCATATATAAATAAGGTGGGGCTAAAATGCAACCAGAAGGCAAGAAGCAGCCCACGCAAATACGCAAAAAGAGGCTGCAGCCTTACACACTCCATGTACATGTGGTACACGGTCTCCTCCAGCCCGCAGAAGTGGCATGCGGGTGGGAGATCCATGTACAAAATAAAAAACTTATTGCAGGGCACCGCTCCATGCAGTACCCTCCAGCCGAGATCCCCCAGGTGCATGGGAAGAACCCCGGCATAAAGGGACTTCCAGTGGGGACCCTCCTCACCTCCGGGTGGAAGGACCGACAGCCATGGCGTGTCGGGACGGTGGACAAGGATGGGCAGGGATGGTGTAGTTTTCCTCACCGTTAACTCAGTGTTGTTTCTCACCTGCAGACCGTCCTATTCGTTCTCAGCCTCCGGATGTCACATGATCAGGGCAGGCTCGGAAAGTCCACCCAGAGTGGGAACAGCACAGAACAACAGGCCAGCGGAGTAAAAGTGTAAACGCAGCGTCACACTGTGTCTGACCCCCGGAGTATGTGACAGGGCGATACAGAGGGAGCTTCAGTCTGTGTCTGGTCCCGGGAGTGTATGTTGGGACGGCGTGGAGGGACCTTCACTCTTTCTGACCCTCTTTTTAAACAAAATGTCTTTATTACAAATACAGTGCTACAAAGTCGCACTGGTCTATAATTTCCTGGGCTATCTCTACTCTCTTTGTTGAATAACGGACAACATTTACAACCCTCCCATCCTCATTGATGATGCAAAGATCATTGCCAAAGGCTCAGTAATCTCCTCCCTCGCCTGCCAAAGTAGCCTGGATGTATCTCGTCCGGTCCCGGAGACTTATCCAACTTGATGCTTTCCAAAAGCTTCAGCACATCCTCTCTTTTTAATGTCTATATGCTCAAGCTTTTCAATCGGCTGTAAATCATCCCAATAATCCGTAGTGAATACTGAAGCAAAGTATCTCTTCCGGTGCCATACGTTCCCATTGTCACACTTGATTGGTCCCATTCTCTCACGTCTTATCCTCTCGCTCTTCAAATACTTGTACAATGTCTTTGGCTTCACTTTAATCCTGGCTGCCAAGGCCCTTTCACGGCCCCTTAATTCTTAATTTCAATTCATTTAATTTCATTCTTAAACTCCTTCCTGCCAGCCTTATAATTTTCTAGATCTCTATTGTTACTTGGATTTTGAACTTTTCTTAAGCTTTTCTTCTTGACTAGATTTCCAACAGCCTTTGTACACCACGGTTCCTGTACTCTAACATCCTTTCCCTGTCTCATGGAATGTACCTATGCAGAAGGCCACACAAATATCCCCTGAACATTTGCCACATTTCTGCCGTACATTTCCTGAGAGCACCTGTTCCCAATTTACGCTTCCAAGTTTCTGCCTGATAACCTCATATTTCTCTGTACTCCAATTAAATGCTTTCCTAACTTGTCAGTTCCCATCCCTCTCCAATGTTATGGTAAAGGAGACTGAATTGTAACCACTATCTCCAAAACACTCTACCACAGAGAGACCTTACACCCGACCAGGTTAATTTCCCAATACCAGATCAAGTACAGCCTCTCCTCTTGGAGGCTTATAACGATATAACCATATAACAATTACAACATGGAAACAGGCCATCTCGGCCCTTCTAATCCATGCCGAACGCTTACTCTCACCTAGTCCCACAGACCTGCACTCAGCCTATATCCCTCCATTCTTTTCCTGTCCATATACCTTTCCAATTTTACTTTAAATGACAATATCGAACCTGCGACTGGAAACTCTTTCCACACAGCTACCACTCTCTGAGTAAAGAAATTCTCCCTCGTGTTACCCCTAAACTTTTGCCCTCTATCAACTCATGCCCCCTTGTTTGAATCTCCCCTACTCTCAATGGAAAAAGCCTATCCACTTCAATTTTATCTATCCCCCTCATAATTTTAAATACCTCTCTCAAGTCCCCCCTCAACCTTCTAAGCTCCAAAGAATAAAGACCCAATTTGTTCAACCTTTCACTGTAACTTAGGTGCTGAGACCCAGGTAACATCCTAGTAAATCTCTGTGCTCTGTCTATTTTGTTGACATCTTTTCTATAATTCGGTGACCAGAACTGTACTCAATACTCCAAATTTGGCCTTACCAATGCCTTATTTAATTTTAACATTACATCCCAACTCCTATACTCAATGCTCTGATTTATAAAGGCCAGCATACCAAAAGCTTTCTTCACCACCCTATCGACATATTGTGTCACAAAACATTCCTGAACACACTTAACAACCTCCACCTTTATCTAAACCCTCTCCTCCCTCCCTGTCCTTTTTGAAACACCTAAAGCATTGAATTTAAGTAACCATTCCTGCCCCAGAGCCATCAAAGTCTCTGTAATGACCACATAAGTACTGATCCACGCACTAAGTTCATCTGCTTTGTTGATGATGCTCTTGCCTTCTCAGGGTGCTTTCCCATCGAGGCAGGGTGGTGATAGTAAACCAGTTTCTGGTACAGGATCACCTTGGACCCACCCGCTCTGCAATGATATAGAGGAAGATCTTCTTGGGCAGCAGGAAACACTGTGCCTCTGCAGCGGTTTCGAGTTTCCCAGTGGAAGAGGAAGCATCCCTGGACCTGGATGGTAGCTCTCCGCCTCAGGACTTTGCCGAGGTTAGCATCCTCCCAGGTTGCACGTGTTGGCGATGTACTTTCTCCTGGGAGCCGGCTTCTCTCAGGGCCTGCTGAGAGTCTGAGAAATGGTTCTCAGACCAGGAAACCCCTCCGCTAGCAAAGAGCGGAGACCAGGATGTCGGTGGGGTGACTCTGGCCGAGTTCACCTCCGCTCAGCCAAGGCTGCTGGTCGGACCTAGGCCCCAGAATCTTATCCAGGCCCACAAGACTTGATCCGTCTCTCTTCGACACGCACAATCATAAATTGTGATTCAGGGAGGAGGTACCTCTATGGGCTGCTGTTCCACACCCTCCAATTCCTAGCTCTTGACTACCATCCTGACATGTCACGGAGGTCTGCCTTATCACCCGGGGGAAAGGGAGTCCCCAAAATGCAGTCTCTTTACGAGGGAATTCTTGCCCTGCTCCTTGGCGACCTGTGGTGGAGGCTGCTGCGCTGAGTTTCTTAGTTTGGACATGGAACGCCCAGACGCTTCTGTGGGCTGTTGGAGACCGGGACATTGAGTGTGCGAAGCTGCAGTCCCTTTTCACAAATCTTCTGGTTGTATTGTAGTGAAACCCTATTTATATATAGTCATTAGACAGAAGACAATAGACAATAGGTGCAGAAGTAGACCATTGGGCCCTTCGAGCCTGCACCGCCATTCTGAGATCATGGCTGATCATCTACTATCAATACCCGGTTCCTGCCTTGTCCCCATATCCCTTGATTCCCCTATCCATATGATACCTATCTAGCTCCTTCTTGAAAGCATCCAGAGAATTGGCCTCCACTGCCTTCTGAGGCAGTGCATTCCACACCCCCACAACTCTCTGGGAGAAGAAGTTTTTCCTTAACTCTGTCCTAAATGACCTACCCCTTATTCCTGAACCATGCCCTCTGGTACTGGACTCTCCCAGCATCTGGAACATATTTCCTGCCTCTATCATGTCCAATCCCTTAATAATCTTATATGTTGCAATCAGATCCCCTCTCAGTCTCCTTAATTCCAGCGTGTACAAGCCCAGTCTCTCTAACCTCTCTGCGTAAGACAGTCCGGACATCCCAGGAATTAACCTTGTGAATCTACGCTGCACTTCCTCTACAGCCAGGATGTCCTTCCTTAACCCTGGAGACCAAAACTGTACACAGTACTCCGTGTGTGTCTCACCTGGGCCCTGTACAAATGCAAAAGGATTTCCTTGCTCTTGTACTCAATTCCCTTTGTAATAAAGGCCAACATTCCATTAGCCTTCTTCACTGCCTGCTGCACTTGCTCATTCACCGTCAGTGACTGATGAACAAGGACTCCTAGGATTATTTCTCCCTTACCCAACTCTACACCGTTCAGATAATAATCTGCCTTCCTGTTCTTACTCCCAAAGTGGATAACCTCACACTTATTCACATTAAACGTCATCTGCCAAATATCTGCCCACTCACCCAGCCTATCCAAGTCACCCTGAATTCTCCTAACATCCTCATCACGTCACACTGCCACCCAGCTTAGTATCATCAGCAAACTTGCTGATGTTATTCTCAATGCCTTCATCTAAATCGTTGATGTAAATCATAAACAGCTGTGGTCCCAATACCGAACCCTGTGGCACCCCACTAGTCACCACCTGCCATTCCGAGCACCACCCATTCACTGCTACCCTTTGCTTTCTATCTGCCAACCAGTTTTCTATCCATGTCAATAACGTTCCCCCAATGCCATGAGCTATGATTTTACCCACCAATCTCCTATGTGGGACCTTATCAAATGCCTTCTGAAAAACGAGGTACTCTACATCCACTGGATCTCCCTTGTCTAACTTCCTGGTTACATCCTCGAAAAACTCCAGTGGATTAGTCAAACATGATTTACCCTTGGTAAATCCATGCTGGCTCGGCCCAATCCTATCACCGCTATCTAGATATGCCACTATTTCATCTTTAATAATGGACTCTAGCATCTTCCCCACTTCTGATGTTAGGCTGACAGGTCGATAGTTCTCTGTTTTTTCCCTCCCTCCTTTCTTAAAAAGTGGGATAACATTAGCCATTCTCCAATCCTCAGGAACTGATCCTGAATCTAAGGAACATAGGAAAATGATTACCAATGCATCCGCAATTTCCAGAGCCACCTCCTTTAGTACCCTAGGATGCAGACCGTCTGGACCTGGGGATTTGTCAGCCTTCAGTCCCATCAGTCTACTCATCACCGTTTCCTTCCAAATGTCAACCTGTTTCATTTCCTCTGTTACCCTATGTCCTTGGCCCATCCATACATCTGTGAGAATGCTTGTGTCTTCCCTAGTGAAGACAGATCTAAAGTACTTATTAAATTCTTCTGCCATTTCTTTGTTTCTCATAACAATTTCACCCAATTCATTCTTCAAGGGCCCAACATTGTTCTTAACTATCTTCTTTCTCTTCACCTACCTAAAAAAGCTTTTGCTATCCTCCTTTATATTCCTGGCTAGCTTGTGTTCGTACCTCATTTTTTTCTCCCCGTATTGCCTTTTTAGTTAAGTTCTGTTGTTCCTTAAAAATGTCCCAATCATCTGTCTTCCCACTCACCATAGCTCTGTCATACTTCTTTTTTTTTAATGCTATGCAATCTCTGACTTCCTTTGTCATCCACTGTGGCCCCCCACCCCCCTTTGAATCCTTCCTTCTCCGGTGGATGAACTGATTTTGCATCTTGTGCATTATTCCCAAGAATACCTGCCATTGCTGTTCTACAGTCTTTTCTGCTAGGATATCTGTCCATTTAACTTTGGCCAGCTCCTAGTTCACCTGCATGTTGAAATCCCCCATAACTACTGCGTCATTACCTTTGCCACATGCCAATGTTAACTCCCTATTCAACTTGCACCCAATATCCATGCTACTGTTTGGTGGCCTTTAGACCACACACATTAGGGTCTTTTTGCCCTTACTGTTCCTCAGTTCTATCCACACAGACTCTGCTTCTCCTGAGCCTATATCCCCCCCCTTGCAAAGGACTGAATCTCATTCCTCACCAACAGGGCCACCCTACCCCTCTGCCCATATTTCTGTCCCTACGATAGCACATTCATTTCCCAGGTCTAATCTCCCTGCAGCCATGTCTCCGTTATCCCAACAACATCATAGCTACCCATTCGCACCTGAGCTTCAAGCTCATCCACCTTTTTTCTGACACTTCGTGCATTCAGATATAGAATTGTTAGCTCATTTCTCCTCTGTCTGTTTAAATTGCTGCCTATTATGCTTAACCCAGCTCCCTGAACTCCCATCGGGCTATGCGCCCCTTGAATTTTGTTAACCTAAATTTACTTATTCTTTCTGCACATTTAACTTCATGTTCCGTCAGTCCATCCCTCTGTACATGTGTCCTCCTTATCACTTGTTCCGTCTCACCTTTCTCTGCTACACACTTAATATTCCGGAACCGTGTAGTCCCCACCTGTCCTTTATTCTTCATCTCGCTATCCTCTCTCACATTCTGGATCCCTGTCCCCTGCAAATTTACTTTAAAACCCCCCGAGCAGCACTAGCAAACTTTCCTACAAGAATGTTAGTACCGCTCCAGTTCAGGTGTAAACCGTCCCGTCAGAACAGATCCCACCTTTCCTGGAACAAAACCAAATTATCTAAAAACCTGAAGCCCTCCCTCCTGCACCATCTCCTCAGCCATGTATTAATCTGTATAATCCTTCTGTTCCTTGCCTCACTCGCACGTGTCACAGGTAACAATCCTGAGATTGTTACCCTGGAAGTCCTGCCCTTGAGCCTCGCACCTAATTCCCTGAACTCACTACACAGGACCCCCTCACTCATCCTACCCACGTCGTTGGTCCCTACATGGACCACAACATCTGGGTTCTTGCCCTCCCTCTCGAGAATAACCTGCACCCGATCTGAGATGTCCCGGACCCCGGCACCAGGGAGCCAACATACCATCCGAGACTCCTGATCTTCCCCACAAAATCTCCTATCTGCCCCCCGACTATAGAATCCCTCTCTTCTCTTCCCTCCTCCCCTTCCTAGTCGAGGGTCCAACCTCAGTGCCAGAGACAGGACCACTGCAACTTGTCCCTGGTAGGTCATCCCCACCAACAGTATCCAAAACGGTATACTCATTGTTGATGGGAACGGCCACAGGGGTGCTCTGCTCTCTCTGTCTGCTCCCCCTGCCTCTCTTGACTGTCACCCATTTGCCTACCTCCTGTCTTTTCGGTCATCCAATAAGGAGGGGGAAAGGAGGGATGAGGTTGTCCTCGTTACCCTGCTGTTGGTGGTGGCTAAACAGCAATCAGTGGGTCCTGAAAGCGGGTTACAGAGGGTTCTATTCAGACAGATTGCCTGGCAAATTTAGGGGTTGTCTGTACCCGGGTAACGTCTGAGAGGTTGTGCACACTGTCCATGACGACCATAGAGACATTCCAGGACCGTTGGGCTCCGCGGGGTGTTAGTGCCGTCATTGATAGCGATGGGAACATTTTAGTTTAATTTAGGTTGTTGAATAATTGAGTCAGTCATTGTTTTCCACATGTATTTGTAGCACTGTATTTGTAATAAAGGTATTTGTTTAAAAAGAGGGTCAGACAGAGTGCCGCGTCATCTGTACCATCCCATAACACACTCCCGCAGTCAGACACAGAGTGAGTGTCCCTTCCCGCCGTCCCATCACACAATCCCTGGGGTCAGACACAGAGTGAGGCTCCCTTCCCGCCGTCCCATCACACAATCCCTGGGGTCAGACACAGAGTGAAGCTCCCTCCACACCGTCCCATCACACAATCCCCGGGGTCAGACACAGAGTGAAGCTCCCTCCACACCATCCCATCACACGCACCTGGGGTCAGACACAGAGTGAGTGTCCCTTCATACTGTCCCATCACACAATCCCCGGGGTCAGGCACAGAGTGAAGCTCCCTCCACACCATCCCATCACTCATTCTCGGGGTCAGACACAGACTGAAGCTCCCTCCACACCGTCCCATCACACACTCCCGGGGTCAGACACAGTGTGAAGCTCCCTTCACACCGTTCAGTCACACACTCCCGGGGTCAGACACACGCTGAAGCTCCCTCCACACCGTCCCATCACACACTCCCGGGGTCAGACACAGTGTGAAGCTCCCTTCACACCGTCCAGTCACACACTCCCGGGGTCAGACACACGCTGAAGCTCCCTCCACACCGTCCTGTCGCATACTCCGGGGGTCAGACACTGCGTGACGCTGCGTTTACACTTTTGCTGTGCTGGCCTGGTGTTGTTCTGTGCTGTTCCCACTCTGAGTGGACTTTGCCAGCCTGCCCGGATCAGGTGACAGCCGGAGGCTGAGAATGAATAGGACGGTTTGTAGGTGAGAAACAACACCGAGTCCCTGCCCATCCACTCCCAAGTGTGGAAATCCGATCTGTCCTGCTTCTTCCGATTTCTCCCTCAGGCGCACAATGTGCCACTGCTCCGCCAGTATTTTTGCGTTCTTTTCGTAATCTCGACATATTTACGTGTCGAATAATCTGTCTGGGTGGCACACAAAAGATCCGTTCACTATCAAGAATCAAGGATAAACTGTTTCCACCTATTGCAATTTCACACACTAGGAATTTAATGTGGTGTGTTTATCAGGGTACAACAGAAGATTATAAGAGCAACGGAGCAAAATTGGGCCATTCGGCCCTTCGCGCCTGTGCTATTGTATCATGGCTGACCCAATTCCCCCTCAACCCTATTCTCCTGCTTTCTCCCAGTAACCTTTCGTGCCCTGACTAATCAAGAAACTATCAACCTCCTCCTTAAATACACGCAATGACCTGTCCTGAACGGACGCCCGTGACGAAGTATTCCACAGATGCACCAGCCTTTGGCCAAAGAAATTCCTCCTCATTTCCGTTCTAGATGGACGTCCCTCTATTCTGATGCGGTGCCCTCTGGTCCCACACTCCCCCACTACCAGAAACATCTTCTCCACACCCACTAGATTTAGGCTTTTCAAATTCAATAGGTTTATGAAGACCTCCTCATTCTTGCGACCAAAAACAACGTTAAACAATTATAAAGAATAAAAATTATATATGATAAAGAATTATACATAATAGAAAGGTAGTTAAGTTAGAGGTTAGAGGGCAGATATAGAATATGTGCAGAAATAAGTAAATACCAGAATGCATTTACAATGTAAACCACATTATCAAAAGTGGTTTAAAGTGTTGACAGTGCATTGATGGGGGCAATAGATGGAGGAGGCAGGGTGGGCTAATTAGAATGGTTGATCAAGTGAACTGTCTGAGGGGAGTAATGTTTAAGATGGCGTGAAGGTTTGGTGTCAAAGGCCCTCCAGCGCTTCCCAGAAGGGAGCTTTTGGAAAAGGCCGTTTGCAGGATGGGGATATTTTTTTCCTGCCCGCTTCATTGACCTCCAGTGATGGTAGACTATAGACCAAGGGCTCCTAACCTTTTATTGTCTACCAAGAAAAGCCAGCTCATGGCCTTGACGAATGACAGAGCTAAACTCGGCCGAACCATTTCTATAGACAAGAGAAGGGGCATAGGAAGCTGACCGTCGTCTTAAAACCAGTGGCTTCGGGCAGATGGGGCTCGACAGCTGTAGGAGAAGGTAAACTCTCCTGCCTTGCAGCTATACCACTCATGGAGAAAGCTTTTGGAGTAAACACTGAGTAAAAACCCAGAGCTGGAGTCTCTAAGGCACTCGTTGTGGTGACAAGTCCTGGGACGCTGCTGGTTTCAAATTGTCTCTTTCTCTGACGGTCCTTTGAGCTCATTACATGTGCGGAGTGGGGCCTGCAGCATGAGGAGCTGCTTCCGCTCCATATCGTACTGCACAGGCTTGCCTATCTAGATGGCTGGGATGCAGCATCCACGGTCGAACCTGACCGTCGGCGGAGTCATAGATAGAACTGAGAGCCAGTCGTTTTACAGGAGGGCGTGAATTAAAGCTGAGGGAAGAAAGTTTAAAGGAGATGTGTAGGGCAAGTTTTGCTTTACACTTGCAGGAGAGTGGTTTGTGCCGGGGGCAGTGGTGGAGACAGATACGATAGAGGTGCTCAGACTGACTGGTGAGGATGCGGACGTGAAGGGATAGAGATCGGCACGGCCAGACACAATAGGTTCAAACTGGACACGTGGTCCGTATGGACACGATGACCTGAATGGTTTGTTGCTGTGCTGTTCTACGTTCTAACTGCCCACGTGTAAATTAGAAAGGCAGTACATAACGGGAGAGGAAACGGGGTCATTCCGTCCTGTGGTGGGAATGCAGCCGGAGTCTATAAGGAAAGATGTAATTGCAGAGCTGGTTAGCGGGGTGCAGATGCCTCTTTCCCAAAGGAGGAGTTCGGCGCTTCTTCCCTCTGCTAGTCTGCAGGTCATCCTTTTAGAAGGCGTTGCTCCGGCTGAGTCCCACAACCACCAACACCCACCCCCCCCACCTCATGGACACAGGTCACGTGAAACCGTGGGAGAAGGTGGTGGATGGACGGAGGAGGAGCGGGTGCACAGTTGCTGACGTCAGGCAAACGCTCTCTGCAGAATATTGATAGCGGCTGGGGTCTCCCGTCTTGTAAGGGGGTCAGAAAGGCAATTCTGTGGACGCAGGAAAGTAACGCCTCCCAGTAGTTTGCCTCCCAAGTGCCAGGGTCCGATCACGTCCACGATATCCTGATGTGGGAAAGTGAACAGCTAGAGGTCGTGGTACATATTGGTTCCAACGAAATCGGTAGGAAAAGGGAGGAGGTCTTGAAAACAGATTACGGGAGTTAGGAAAGAAATTGAGAAGAGGAACTCAAAGGTAGCAATCTTGGGATTACTGCCTGTGCCACATGACAGTGAGTGCAGGAGTAGAGTGAGGTGGAGGATAAATGTCTGACTGAGGGTGCAAGGATTCAGATTTCGATCGTCCGGATCTCTTTTGGGGCAGGCGTGACTTGTACAAAAAGCACGGGTTGCACTTGAATCCGAGCGGGACCAATATCCTGGCAGGGAGGTTTGCTAAGGCTATTGGGAAGAGTTTAAACTACAATTGATGGGCAGTGGGAACCGAACTGAAGAGACGGAGGAAGAGAGGGTTGGTTCACATATAGAGAAAGCTTGGAGACAGTGAGACAGGGAGCATAGGCAGGTAATAGAGAAGGGATACACTCAGACCGATGGTTTGAGATGTGACTATTTTAATGCACGAAGCATCATGAAGAAAGCTGATGATCTTAAAGCATGGATTAATACTTGGAGCTATGATGTTGTGGCCATTACAGAGACTTGCATGGCTCACGGGTAGGAATGGTTACTTCGAGTGCCAAGATGAGATGAATGAGAAAGGACAGGGAGGAAGGCAGAAGAGGTGGGGGCGTGGCACTGCTGATCCGAGATAGAGTCACAGCTGCAGAAAAGGAGCAAGTCATGGAGGATTGCCTACGGAGTCTCTGTGGGTGGAAGTTAGGAACAGGAAGCGGTCAATAACTCTACTGGGTGTTTATTATAGACCACCCAATAGTAACAGGGATATCGAAAAGCAGGTAGGAAGACAGATTTTGGAATGGTGGAATAATAACAGGGTTGTCGTGGTGGGAGATTGTAATTTCCAAAATATTGATAGGCATCTCCCTAGAGGAAAAGGTTTCGATGGGGTGGAGTTGGTTAGGTATGTTCTGACACAATATATAGATAAGCCTACAAGAGGAGAGGCAGTACTTGATCTAGTATTGGGAAATAAACCTAGTCCAGTGTCAGGTCTGTCAGTGGGAGAGTATTTTGGAGATAGTGATCACAATTCTATCTCCTTTACCATAGCTTTGGAGAGGGATAAGAACAGACAAATTCGGATAGCTTTTAATTGGAGTACGGGAAATATGAAGCTATCAGGTAGGAACATGAAAGCATAAATTGACAACAGATTTTCTCAGGGAAATATACGGAAGAAATGTGGCAAATGTTCAGGGGATATTTGTGTGGCGTTCGGCATGGGTAACTTCCAATGAGGCAGGCAAAGGATGGTAGGGTACCGGAAGCTTTGTGTAGAAAGGTTTTGAAAGTCTAGTCATGAAGAAAAGAAAAACTTACGAAAGGTTCAGAAATCTAGGTAATGATAGAGATCTAGAAGATTATAGGCCAGCGGGAAGGAGCTTAAAAATGAAATTAGGAGAGCCAGAAGGGGCCACGAGAAGGCCTTGGCGAGCTGGAATAAAGAAACGCTCAAGGCGTTCTACAAGTAAGTGAAGAGAAGAGGCTAAGATGTGAAAGAATAGGACCAATCAAGTGTGACAGTGGAAAAGTGCTTTGCTTCAGTATTCACTACGGAAAAGGATCTTGACGATTGTCGGGATGATTTACAGCAGATTGAAAAGCTTGAGCATATAGACATTAAGAAAGAGGATGTGTTGGAAGTTTTGGAAAGCATCAAGTTGAATATGTCTCTGGGACCGGACGAGATGCATCCCGGGCTACAGTGGGAGGTGAGGGCGGAGATTACTGAGCTCAGACTCGAGCAATGATCTTTGCATTATCAATGGGGACGGGAGAGGTTCCGGAGGATTGGAGGGTTGCATATGTTGTTCTCTTATTCAAGAAAGGAAGTAGAGATAGCCCAGGAAATTATAGACCAGTGAGTGTTTTTCAAGTGGTTGGTAAGTTGATGGAGAAGATCCTGAGAGGCAGGATTTATGAACATTTGGAGAGGTATAAATGATTAGGAATAGGCAGCATGGCTTTGTCAAAGGCTGGTCGCATCTTTTGAGCCTGATTGAGTTTTTTTGAGGATGTGACTGAACAAGTTGATGAAGGTAGAGTAATAGATATAGTGCATATGGCTTTCAGCAAGGCATTTGATAAGTTACCCCATGCAAGGCTTATTGAGAAAGTCAAGGCATGGGATCCAAGGGGACCATGCTTTGTGGATCCAGAATTATGTTGCTCACAGAAGGCAAAGAGTGGCTGTAGACGGGTCATACTTTACATGGAGTTTGGTGACCAGTGGTGTGTCTCAGGGATCTGTTTTGGGACCTCTTCTCTTCATGATTTTTATAAATGACCTGCATAAGTAAGTGGAGGCATGGGTTAGTACTTTTGCTGATGACACAAAGGTTGAAGGTGTTGTGGATAGTGTGGAGGACTGTCAGAGGTTACAGCGGGACATTGATAAGATGTAAAACTGGGCTGAGAAGTGGCAGCTGGAGTTCAACCCAGATAAGTGTGAAATGGTTCATTTTGATAGGTCAACTATGTTGACAGAATATAGTATTAATGGTAAGACGCTTGGCAGTGTGGAAGATCAGAGAGATCTTGGGGTCCGAGTCCATAGGACGTTCAAAGCAACAGCACAGGTTAACTCTGTGCTTATGAAGTCATACGGTGCATTGGCCTTCATCAACCGTGGGATTGAGTTCAAGAGCAGAGAGGTAATGCTAGAGCGATATAGAACCTGGTCAGACCCCATTTGGAGTACTGTGCTCAGTTCTGGTCGCCTCACTACAGGAAGGATGTGGAAACTGTAGAAAGCATCCAGAGGAGATGTACCTGGATTGGGGAGCAAGCCTTACGTGAATAGGTTGAGTGAACTTGGCCCTTTCTTCTTGGGGCGACGGAGGATGAGAAGTGACCTGATAGAGGTGTATAAGATGACGTGGGGCATTAATCGTGTGGATAGTCTTGAAACTTTCAGCAAATTATAAAATAAAAATAAATATTTCACCAGAGAGCTTAAAGTTCTGGACCATTTCCATCCCAGAACCACAAGCTGAAAACAAACAGCTCCCACAGAACTGCCACAATGAAAGAAAGAACGGTGCAAACTGAAATATATGGGAGGGAAGTTCAAGGGGTCACGTGTAAACTCCACGCATGGTACACACACACATTAATTTTAGATCCCAAGTCAGTGACAATAAATCTGATTCTGATTGCACACATGCAACTTGACACCCCAAGTTTGTATAGTCAATGCCCTGACTGATGGACAACAGTGTGCCTGACACCTTCTTCAGCACTCTGTCCACCTGTCACTTCATTTTCAGGGAACCATGTGCTTTTATGTCTGTCTGTTCTACAACACCCCACGCTCTACCAGTCACTGTGAAAATCAGTGTTCAACTGTACGCAAATGGATTAATTTAAGACGTGTTCCGGGCCCAAACAGCGGTCCAGCAGATGGAGCCATTGCCTCATAGCAGCAGAATTCAGAGTTCGATTCCGACCTCTGCCTCTCTGCCTTGTGACTCTAAAGGTTCCTCCGGGTGGTCCAGTTACTGCACATATTCCAGTAATAGATTAATTCAAACAGAACGAAAGGTCTACTACAGAAATTAATCAGCAACACTAGCAAGAACAGGCAAACACGGAGAAAATCCGCAGTTGCTGGAAACCCAAAGCGACAGACGGTAAATGGTGGTGGAACCTAGCATCTATGGAAAACAGCAGACAGGCAAAGCGTTCTTCCTGATGAAGAGTCGACGATTTACACCTTTCCATAGATGCTGACTGGACTGCTGAGTTCCTCAAGGATACAGATCGTTGAAGAGCTGAAATCACTCACGACACATAGGAGAACTCGGTCAGAGATATAACAGACAATGGTCCATAACGACTGAGCGAAGAGGGGGTTGGCATGCCCCTCTGAAACACACCCTGGAGTGCGTAGGAATTCAGGACCAATCAGACAGCCCTATCGGCCAGACTAATCAATAACACCCAAAGACAACAAATACAACGCAAGGCATTGAAAATCCTGTGCTAATTTGAGAGGCATGACGAGAGGCATTGATCGTGTGGATAGTCAGTGGCTTTTTCCCAGGGCTGAATGGCTAACACGAGAGGGCACAGTTTTAAGGTGCTTGGAAGTAGGTACAGAGGAGATGACGGGGGTAAGTTTTCTAACGCAGAGAGTGGTGAGTGTGTGGAAGACGCTGCCGGCGACGGTGGTGGAGGCGGAAACAATAGGGTCTTTTAAGAGATTTCTGGGTAGGTACATGGAGCTTAGAAAAGTAGAAGGCTATGGGTAACCCTAAAGTTTATTTCTAAAGTAAGTACATGTTCGTCACACCTTTGTGGGCCGAAGGGCCTGCACTGCACTGTAGGTTTTTTATGTTTCTATGTTTAAACTAACCCTTGGTTGTGACCGGAGTATTACAGAGAAGGTGCAGTACGGATAGGCAAGTGAAGTATTAAGGCCTGGACAAGGTAGATTGAAAGTTCGAGTTATTCTTTATCGTAGAAGTAGTCTTGGAAGAGCCTGATAACAGTGGATTGAATCTGCCCTTAGTGGTACACGTTTTTAAGCCTTGGCATTTTCTTCCTTTTTGGAGAGGGGAGAAGAGAGGGTGGGGGTAGGGGGAGGGTCCTTTGTTATATTAGGTGCTCTCCGAAGTGGAGGCAGAGTTGATGGAGGTGAGGCTGATTTGTCTGATGGATTGGGTTGCGTCCACTGTTCTCTGCAGTTTGTGGTCACGAGCAGAATAGCTGCCACACTAATTGGCACCCGGATCCGATACCTTCCGTGGTGCGTTGATAAAGTTGGTTGGCATCATCAGGGGCAAACCTAAATTCCTTAGCCTTCCGAGGAAGTAGAGGTGCTGGCATGCTTTCTTCGTCGTGGTGTCTACGTCACTGGAGCAGGTGATGTCACTGCTGTAGGGGTAGTGTAGCGGTTACAGCACCAGCAATCCAGGTTCAGTTGCCAGAGTTTGTGCGTCCTCCCCACGACTGTGTAGATTTCCTCCTACATTCCAAAAACGCATGGTTAATTGGTCACATGGGTGTAATTGGTCGGCATTCGGTTTTGGGCCTCGAAATGCCAGAATCATTACACCATTTACAAAAACACAAATACACCAAGGACCTTAAAGCTGTCGACCGTGTTCAGCCCAGGACCACCGACGCAGACAGGGGCGTGTATTTTCCATTGCTTCCTGAAGCCAATGACCAGTTCTTCAGTTTTGCTGTCCTGACTCCTTGCTGTGGCCGGAGGGGGTGTGCTAGGGTATTTGAGGCAGTGAAATCCGAGGGAATTAGCGGGAAGAATGTGGTGCCGAAGTGAATGCGACAGCACAGCAATTTGGGGCTAAATGGCCGTTTTGAGCCAGTATGGACTTGAAGGCAGGGACGAAACATTCCCACTGCAAATGCATACAATTTCCAAGCGCCTTCTGGTTCTACAGATCAGGGCAAGAAAGCTACCAGAGAAGCGTTGAAAGCCAACATTTTATTGAAACAAAGGCAGGCGGTGCCCTGCCATATCGGAGGCACATTCCAAGCCGGAAGGGAGAAATACGAGACACCTTGACCTATCAGATTTCTATGTACAGATTGTGGATTGTGGGTGTGTATGTGTATGTTGGGGTGATGGGGGTGGGTGTAAGCTTTGAAGAAGCTACCTCTCCACTCCTCACCGTAAATATTTAAAGGACAGATGACTGAAGACAGAGCCCATCCAAGAGAGCGGACGTCAGGCAGATCTACCAGAAATGGTCGGGATGGAACTCTGGGTCAAGGTGAGTGATGGGGCACTTGCCAAAGGACGGGGGATGATCGGGGAGGATGGTTGCTGTCTTTTATCTCATTGTCCTCTCTTTCCCACAGGTTTGCCTGCTTATCCTCAGCACCTCGATGTCCACCAAGGTGGTGAATTCACAGCACATTAAAAGGGACGTCAGTCATCATGGCAAGGTTTGGAGAGAATTACAGATGCCCGAGATTAGGGGAAACAGGAAGGGTGTAGCGGGAGTCTGATCCTGGGAGTGCGTGATGGGACGGTGAGGGGGGAGTTTCACTCTGTGTTTGCTCCTGAGAGTGTGGGTTGGGATGGTATAGCGGGATCTTCACCTGTCTGACCCCGGGAGAGCGTCATGGACGGTGTGGAGGGAGCTTCACTCTGTGTCTGACCCCGAGTGTGTGTGATGGGGCGGTGTGGAGGGAGCTTCACTCTGTGTCTGACCCCGGGAGTGTGTGATGGGACGGTGTGGAGGGAGCTTCACTCTGTGTCTGACCCCGGGAGTGTGTGTTGGGACGGTGTGGAGGGAGCATCTCTCTGTGTCTGACCCCGGGAGTGTGTGTTGGGACGGTGTTGAGGGAGTTTCACTTTGTGTCTGACCCCGGGAGTGTGTGATGGGACGGTGTGGAGGGAGATTCACTCTGTGTCTGACCCCGGGAGTGTGTGATGGGATGGTGTAGAGGGAGATTCACTCTATGTCTGACCCCGAGAGCGTGTAATGGAATGGTGTAGAGGGAGATTCACTCCATATATGACCCCGGGAGTGTGTGATGGGACGGTATGGATGGAGCTTCACTCTGTGTCTGACCCTGGGAGTGTGTGATGGGACGGTGCGGAGGGAGCTTTTCTCTTTGTCTGACCCCGGGAATATGCGATGGGACGGTGTGGAGGGAGCTTCACTCAGTGTTTGACGCTGTTTTACCAGAGCGACCTTCCTCTGATTGATTCTGAGTTCAACCCACACAACATCGCTGCATGATACCCCAACCCGAATGATATCATCTCTAAACAGCGCTGTTGCATCGTCTTATCGTAAAGCAGCATCTCTTTTTTGCTTACCTACACTGCCGTCACACCTGATCTCTGAGTATTGAACGGCCAGTCCCACCTTTTTCCTATTCAGTTTCTGTGCTGCTGAAGCATCCTGCTCTCCGGAGTACCTACGATGAGTTTGTCGACGTTTCCTGTTAATCGTCGGGTAATGAAATAAATGCAGTTTCATTGAGTGTCTCTTTCCCTCCCCTTACTCTCTTCCGGACATCCCTGGTGTTGGATCCTGATATATTTGATCCAAAGTTTTTTTTCAGAAGTCATGAAAACGGTAGAAAACTTATTGCTTCACCATTGTTTTATTCGTGGAACGCAGGAATTTTGAAAACGGGCAGTGGCCGAGGTCCACTGAGTGTGAGGACAAAGAGCTAACATGGTGCGCTGCACAGAAAAGCTATTTTTCTGCCCACAGATAAAGAAATCCCATCCAACCTTGCAGATAAGGGTTAACCAATGAGAAAGCAGGCATTCCGGTAATGGAATTCCAAGAGTAGTTTCAGAAATTATACGAATATAACCACTTGGGGTTCATATTAAGCTGTTACAAGCAGATAAGAAATAATTAAAATACAGGGAGATAATTAATTGTAAAACTACAAAGAAAATAACAATTAAACAGAATAATGTAAGAATTAAGCAGTCAAATCCGACACAGATTACTGAGTTCACTCTCGCTGGCTACTACGTTATCCCCCGAGTTGTCCCGATTGAAAGATATAAGATTATTAAGGGGTTGAACGCGCTAGAGGCAGGAAACATGTTCCCGATGTTGGGGGAGTCCAGAACCAGAGGCCACATTCTTAAACTTATTCTTAAAAGGGTAGGCCATTTAGAACGGAGTTGTGGGAAAACTTTTTCACCCAGAGAGTTGTGGATCTATGGAATGCTCTGCCTCAGAAGGTAGTGGAGGCCAATTCTCAGGATGCTTTCAAGAAAGAGTTAGATTGAGCTCTTAAAGATAGCGGAGTCAATGGGATATGGGGAGAAGGCAGGAACGGGGTACTGATTGTGGATGATCAGCTATGATCACAGTGAACGGCGGTGCTGGATTGAAGGCCGAATGGTCTATTCCTGCACCTATTATCTATTATCTATTGTTCAGAGCCCCGCTGTCAATCTAGTTTAAACCTGCTTCTCCCCCTCTTGCCCTGTATATTACGGGCAAATTTTCCTACCATACCATCGGTGCACATCTGTCTCAAGTAATCCACGTCCCTGTTGTACAGATCGCCCTCGTCCCAGGAGAGATCGCAAAGACGTAAGAAATCGTATCCCAGTTCCTTGCATTAGCACCTCAGCCGTTCGTCAATCTGACTGATCCTTCTGTTTCGGAACTTTCAAGAGATCACTTCCCTTGAGGCCTGACGCTTATCGTCTAACCTAACTCCCCATACTCTTCTGGTACGATCTCATCCCGTATTCTACCTGTCTAAATTGTAGTAATCTGCAAAATGACCTTTGTTCGCCCTGCCCCTCTAGAATGTTCCGCAACCACTCTGTCATCTTTGACCTTGGCACTTGCAAAGCAACTATGTGTCTTTTTGGGACCACCGCATCTTCCCTCTGTCTCCCGTCTACTGAGCGAGCTCGGCTTTCTGTTTGACCCCGAGGGTTTGTGATGGGACGGTGCAGAGAAAACCTTACTTTGTGTCTGAACCCCGGGAGTTTGTGATGGGACCCTGTGCTGAGGGAACGTGACTCTGTGCCTGACCCCTTTGCTGTTCGAAGGGATAGCGCAAAGGGAGCTTCACTCCGTTTCTGATCTCAGGTGAGAGTGATAGGGCGGTGTAGAGGACGGTTCTGTGTCTGACCCCGGACAGGAGGTTGATGCGAGGGTTTAGATGGAGCTTCACTCTGACTCTGACCTGGGGAGTGTATGATGCGCTATCCTGGTGGAAGCAACGTTCCATGAGTAGAACCAATGGAACCGATGACCCTCCTCCTGTCTCTACAGTATCCGGAGGACTTGGAGACCCGTGTCACTGCGCTGGAACATCTCCTGGAGGATCGTAAGTGTGGTTTGGAAACTACCTTCTTAGGGCTCCCGCTGAGGAAACTGTCGACATCTTTACCTTGCACGGTGTTCCATGATTCTCGGGTACTGTTTAATATCAGAGAATGCATGCAGTATTCAACGTGACATTCTTACTCTCCCCAGACATCCACGAAACAAAGGGAAAACCCAAAAGAATGAATGACAGAGGAAGTTAGATCCCAAGCTCTCTTCCACTAAACACCCTCCCCCCACCCGCACACAAGCAGCAGCAAAACATTAACCATCCACTCCCCCTCCCCAAATTGGCTGAAAACAATAAAGCAGGGGTTTGTACCTTTTTATGCCATTGACCCTTACCATTAATCGAGGGGGCCGTGGACCCCGCGTTGGGAAGCCCTGCTCTGGAGCTCTTGTGCGTGAAAATCCCCGGAGATCATCAGCTTCAGTTAACTACATTTAGGCCGCACCGGGAGTTCTGCATTCAGGTTTGATTACCCCATTACGGTGGCATCACGGGTAGATATAACGGTAAAGGGAAGTTCTGCACATCAGCCTTTATAATCGTTGGGATAATACATTGAAGCTGTGCAAGCCGTTGGCGAGGCCTAATCTGGAATATTTTGTGTAGGTCTGGTGGAAATATATTAGTACGATTGGAAGAAAGCAGAGACGATTTACAAGGATGTTTCCAGGAAGGATGGAGCCGAATTATAGGGAAAGGTTGAATAGATTAGGACTTTATTCCCTAGAGTGTAGGAGAATGAGGGGAGATTTGAAAACGTGGAGCCTAGAGCCAATCAAGCATTTTCCACCGAGGTTAAATGAGGTCGTGGGTTAAGGGCCAAAGGTGAAATGGTTGAGGAAGTTGAAATGGAGCGAACCCTTCTTCACTCCGAGGATGGTACGAGTATGGAACCAGCTGCCAGTAGAAGTGATGGACGCAGACTCGATTTCAACATTTAAGCGAAGTTTGGGTAAGTGCTTCTATGGGAGGGAAAGGTCCTGTTGCAAGTGGTGGGACTCGGCTAGATAACATTTTGACACAGACTAGACGGGCCGAAGTGCCTGTTTCTGCTCTGTAGTTCTCCATGACTCTGACGCTAGGATGGATGTGGATGCTTCCGAGAACGTGCAAAAGCCAAAAGACAGGATGCTCCCTGGTTTATGGTGTACGATCTATCAGGAGAGATTGGAGAAACTTGGGCTGCATTCACTGGAGCGACGGGGGCACAGGCAGACCTGCTATGAACATAAAAAAATATTTTGAGGCATAGGAGCGGTAGAAAGGCTTTTCCCAAGGTAAGGAAAGACCTTGAAAGGTTTATGGTATTGTACCATAGATAACTATTATTCCTTCAGCGGGGTCTAAATGTTTAATGCCAGAAGGCATTCATTGAAGGTCCGGAGGCAGAGAAAATGCAAAGGAGCTGTGTGCGAAGCAGGTTATATGCAGTATGCCTGGTACCTAAGATGGGTTCCCAGGGGTAGCTGTGATACGACAGAAGCATTTAACAGGCTCTTGGAAATATAGAACCATAACACCTTAAGATATCGGAGAGGAATTAGGCCACTTAGCTCATTGAGTCTTCTCCGCCATTCGGTCACAGCTGATCTATTATTTCTCTCAGCCCCAATCCCCCGCCTTCTTCCCATAACATTTGACGTCCTGACCGAACAATAAACTATCAACTTCTGCTTTAAATATGCTCAATGACTTGGGCTCCACTGCCGTCCGCGGCAATGTATGTACGTTACCTTGCAAGTACCTTCAGCACCCTTGCTATATATACACATTTGCAGAGTACTGTACACTGAGTTTATTTCCTCTCGGTAGGTGACCAGAACTGCACATAGTCCACCAAATTAAACCTCGCCAACGTCTTAAAAAACCAACTTTACATCCCAAATCCTGTAGTCAATACTTTGATGTATGAAGACCTATGTGCAAGGGCTCCCTTTACAACTCTCTATCTCACACGCCGCTGTGACGGGGTGACCCGAAATGAACGCGATATTCCAGATGTGGTATAACCAGACTTGCTTAAAGCCGCAGTATAACTTTGCGAGTTTTGAACTCAATGGCTTGAATAATAAAGGTAAGCAAGCTGCATACAGCCAGTGGCAACTTTATTAGGTACACCCGTGTACGTGCTTATTAGTGCAAATTTCTAATGAGCCAATCACGTGTCACCAACGCAATCCATAAAGGCATGCGGACATGGCCAAGAGGTTCAGTTGTTGTTCAGACCAAACTCCAGAATGTGGAGGAAATGTGATCTAAGTGACTTTGACCGTGGAATGATTGTTTGTAGAAGCATGAGAGGGGATCTGATTGAAACTTATAAGATTATTAAGGGATTATTAAGGGATTGGACACACTGTTCCCGCTGACGGGTGAGTCCAGAACCAGAGGCCACAGTTTAAGAATAAGGGGTAGGCCATTTAGAACAGAGATGCGGAAAAACCTTTTCACCCAGAGAGTGGTGGATATGTGGAATGCTCTGCCTCAGAAGGCAGTGGAGGCCAAGTCTCTGGATGCTTTCAAAAGAGAGTTAGATAGAGCTCTAATAGATAGCGGGGTCAAGAGATATGGGGAGAGGGAAGGAACTGGGTACTGATTGTGTATGATCAGCCATGATCACAGTGAATGGCGGTGCTGGCTAGAAGGGCCGAATGGCCTACTCCTGCACCTACTGTCTATTGTCTATTGTGCCAGACCGGGTGGCTGGAATATCTCAGAAACTGTAGATCTCCTGCGATTTTCACACACACACACCAGTCTCTGGAGTACCGACCCTGTGCCGTATTGGTGTCCGTACGATCATAGTATGCTCGATCCATAAATCAATAACAAACCACTGACCAGTTGTAGAGGTTCCACCGAGCTGCATTTGATCCTAACTTTCTGCCCTCTTTGCCCACTAGAAGACAGCCATGATCATCTCCACGCCGTTGTCTTCGCTGCCATTCGCGGGCCCACGAGCAGCCCACCGAATACAGGGGCCACTATCGTCTTCGACCAGGCGCAGCTGAACCGAGAGGGAGGCTATGACCCCGACACCGGGACCTTCACCTGCCCCGAGGACGGCATTTACTTCTTCGCCTTTTCCTTCCTGCCGGGGCAGGATGCGGGCGACACCACCGTGGCCTTGGTGAAAAACGACAACGTCCACGAGCGCCTCTACAGCAGTCTCCCGCTCGGCGCCACTCAGCTGTCCGAACGTAGCTGCCTATTACAGCTGGAGAAGGGAGATCGGGTGTGGGTGATCCTGGAACAAGGCTCCGTGATGATGCATCAGGCCTCCTTGTCATTCCAGGGGTACCGCATCTCCACTTAAGCCCCGCCTTCACTTGGTAGCACTCCCCCTCTCTCCCCCTGTTCCAACTGACACCCCGTCTCCTTCCAGTTTTTGGGATCCTTGCAGCCACCGTCTTCTACCTCCTGGAACATGAGCTTGTAAACTTTTCTCCTGTCTCTACCATTCCCCTGTGTTGCCAATAAAGTACCCTGTTTAGCATTCAATCCTCGTCTCAGTTTCTGTTCTGGAGTCCAGGGTTTGGGGAAGTTGGGAGAGTTTAATTTATTAGAAGAAACAGGGCGAAACAGGTCCACGTGAAGGCCAGGAGCTACATATGGTTATCAGAGGCTGTTCGAGGCGCACACTGGGAGCACGTACGAGGTACTGGGAGCTTTCCCCTTACCTAGCTTGGGTATGAAAACCTTAATGAACCAATTAGATGGCGCATTGAGTTTAAGATTGAAGAAGTCATGACAGGAGGTCAAATATGGATCGACTAAAGTCAAAAATCAATTAATCGCAACCAATGTAATCCCGGGAATGAAAGGGTTAATGTACGAGGAGCCTTTCATGGCTCTAGGAAAGGAAGCCGCAAATGGGGTATTTGTAGTTGGCGTCTCCACTTGGATCTGCATATTGAGGGCAGTTTTATTTAAGAAATGACGTGCTGTTCTTGGAGGGGGTCCATAGGATTTTCATTAGAGTGATCCCGGGGATGAAAGGGTTAACGTATGAGGAGGTGTTTTCTGGTGTATTCTATGCAGTTCAAGTTACTCCATTACAGGAAGTATGCGGAGGCTTTGGAGGTTCAGACTATAAGCTCAGAAGACGTAGGAGCTGAATTAGGCAATCGGGAAATGTGGACAATAAAATGTTCCGCCATTTTATCATGGTTGATTTATTGTCCCTCTGAACCCCCTCGTTCTGTCACCTTTGATGTCCTTATTAATCAAGAACCTATCAACTTCCGTTTTAAATAACTCAGCGACTGCACCTCCACAGGCATATGTTGCAATGAACCCCCAATTCACACCCCCGCCCTCCCCCCCCCCCCAACGATTGAAGGAAGTCCACTTCATGTCTGTTCCAAGGGAACGTCCTTCAATTCTGCGGGTGTGTCTTACACCCGTACTTTAGGAAAACATCCTTCCCACGTCCGCTCGATCTAGACCTTCCAATATTCGGTATTTCAATGAAATCCCTTCTCATTCTTCTGAACTCCAGCGAGTGCATCCCTACAGTTATGGGTCGCTCCTCCTTTCCTCCCGGGATCATTGCTGTGAACCTCCTCTGACCTTCTCCAATTTCAACACGTCCTTTCTTAGATGAAGGACCCCAAAACTACTCACGATACTGCAAGTGTGGCCTAACCAATCCCTGATAAAGAATCAGCATGACATCCCTGCTTTTACGTTCTGCTTCAGTCGAAATGAATCCAAACATTTCATTTTTATTCCTTACCAGCGATTCATCCTGCAAAATAACATTTACGGAGTTCTTCATGAGGACGCCCAAGTCGCTTGCACCTCTGATTTTTTAAATTTTCTCCCCGTTTAGAAAAGAAAACAGCTTTACTTCTTCTACCAATGTGCATGGCTAATGAACTTATCGACACTGTCCACCATTTCTTTGCAATTTACTGAATGTGTCTAAGTCCTTCTGTAGACTCCCTATCCCCTGAACGCCCCCTGGCCCTCCACCGATCTTTGTATCTTCTGCAAACTTCGCCACAAAGCATCAATTCCATCCTCCAATTATTGACATATCATGCGAAAAGTAGCGAACCTGGAGAACTAAATTTCAAAGTTCTAAGTGAATGTGTCATTGAAGTACGTTCTTGCCACCATATACGACGCTGTGATTCGCTTTTCTGTGGGCATTTACAGCAAACACGAAGACATACAGTAGAACGAATGAAAGACTACAGACAAAGACGGACTAACAGCCAATGCGCAAAAGGAAAAAGAATTTTGCAAATACACAAAGAAAAGCAAAACATAGTAGATAAATATAGTCAGCTCGAGTGCCTGCGACATTGACACAGAACTGTATTTGTCAAGGTGGAGCGGAGAGGGAGTTTCTAAATCTGGCGGAGCGCGAAGGGTACTGGGAATGGCGAGGGTGGAGTGCCGCCGGAGGCGCGCGCGACAGATGGCAGACAAGGACAGTCACGGTCGGGTGGCTGCGCGGGTGCAGACACACCCATCTCTGAGACACCAGGCAGTCATTTGATTCCAACTAATTGGTTTATGGATCATTACAGAATATGTCTCTGGTGCTTCTCCCTCCCTCCTCTACCCTTCCCCTTTTCCCAACCCTGATTTCCCTCTCCATGAGCCCTTCCGAGTCTCAGTCTGCAACAGAGATCCATATTCGAATCAGGCAAACACGAGGAAATCTGCAGATGCTGGAAATTCGAACAACAAAATGCTGGTGGAACCCAGCAGGTCAGGCAGCGTCTATAGGGAGAAGCGCTGTCGACGTTTCGTGCGGAGACCCTTCGTCAGGAAGGATCATGGGTTACATCACTCAGATTTCTTACGAAATTTGTATTTTGTTTGCAGAAGCGTAGCACTTCAATACATAAACTTACCAGTGTGCTGTGCTGCCGAGCTATATTCATGCGCCTCAGACTTATGCATAGTAATGTACATAAATCGATAACAATGAGAATATAAATTGTAGAATTCTTGAAATTGAATCCGAAGGTTGTGAAAT
This sequence comes from Hypanus sabinus, assembly GCF_030144855.1. Taxonomy (NCBI): domain Eukaryota; kingdom Metazoa; phylum Chordata; class Chondrichthyes; order Myliobatiformes; family Dasyatidae; genus Hypanus; species Hypanus sabinus. Next base: position 33,625,576 of record NC_082729.1, on the reverse strand, counting down.
CAGTTTAGTGTTGAGAGGAGTGAAGTTACCCACACTGGCTTAGGAGCCTGACTGCTGAAGGGTATTAACTGTCCTTGAAAATGCTGGTGTAGATCCTAAGGCTCTTGTACCTTCTTCCTGGTGGCAGCAGCGAGAAGAGAGCACGGCCGGTATGTTGTGGGCACTTGGTAGTGGATTCTGGTTTCCTGGGACAGCGCTCCTTGTAGATGTGCTCAGTGGTGGGGAGGGCATTGGTCAGTGCCTCCAAGTGGACAAAAAACTTGCCGTGGAGTTTGGAGGCTTGCCAGAGAGCTATGTAGGTCCTTGCCCTTTGGTGTTTGGCAGGGTCAGCCGTGCCAAACAGGTCAAAGGGCAGAGATCAGGGTAAGAGTAGACCACTGATCCTCCAGGTGTGATGGTTCAGCTCAGGATTAACAACTCTGACTGGTCAAACAGAAATGTGACGGAAATTGCAACGAAGAATCCTTCTGTATCTGCGTGCGACTGAGGACGCTGAACTATACCTGGGGCACAATAGAGAAGATAGCCAAGGACAGAAAGAGATAGATGATCGTCACAGCTGCCTTATTTGCCAGTGGAGTAATGGGCACGAAAAAAACGCCTCACAGAATGGGCAGGCAGGTTTTGCTGACAGTGAGGCGACAGTCCGTGACCTAACCACGTGTTCCAATAGTGATGTGCTGAAGAGCATCTCTGAGCACACAACACGTCGAACCTTTAAGTAAATGGGCTTCAGCCGCAGAAACCTACCAACTTAGACTCATTTGTTACTTTATTAGGGACAGGAAATACTCACCGTAGCCGCCCGCACAAGCGCAATAAATCCAAATGCAATCTAGCAGAACAATACTTATGAATGTTGGCAACATTTTCTACTTTGATGCCATCGGGTAAAATTGAAGAAGTTCATCATGTTCGTGGATACTTTCTGATTTCCCGACTGTCTGCATTTGTTATGTGTCAGTGAATCCCTGCCGTTCTACGGATAGTAAAGCCAAACTCTTAAGAGTGGCTCGTTGGTACAGAGGAATGATTCCCGCTTAGGGACGTGTGTGGACTAATGTGGGAGACTAACGCTCAGATCCCGCCCTGTTTTGAAACAAAGTCGCTGATTTCTCCGACCATGTCAGTCCATGGCTTCCTCTATCTCTTGGTTTCCCATACCGGGGTTCACGGTGCCTTCGATTAAAGGCATGTTGTTGGGAACCCATAAGACCACGAGGCACAGGCGGAGAACATTGCATTATCCTGCCTCACCATCGGTTCAACCTGCAAATTAATCCCCGATGGACTTGGAGACTTCAATCAGCTTGGAGACTTCATATTCCGTCTGGGCAGCTTCCACACTCATGCTCTGTATATCTATCTCTCCAACTTTCTGTTAATTGCTCCCTCCAATTCCCCCTTTATTCAATTCCCCTCTCCTGCTCCGCTCTTACCTCCTTTCTTCTCCTCACTTGCGTTTCGCGTCCCCTTCATTCTCCTCTCCTATCAGTTTCCTTCTGCTCCCGCCCTTCACTCTGCAACCTATCCCCTTCCAGCTACTTACTTCATCACCATCTTCACTTCTCCCACCCGCCTGGTTTCATTCATCACGTCGCAACTTGTGCACAATCCCCTCCCTACTGTTACCAATTCTGGCTCCTTCCTCCTTGTGTTCCAGTCCTGATGAAGGGTCTCAGCCTGTTTATTCTTTCCCATAGATGCTTGCTGACCTACTGAGTTCCTCCAGCATTTTGCATGTGTTGCTCTGGATTTCCAGCTTTGCAGAATCTCTGGTCGCTGATTTATTTCACGTATTTTAATGACTGACACCGGTCGTAATTTACTAATAACTGATCAAAACTTTAATCTTGTTGTGAAGTGCAGAGAGCTCGTCTGCGGGTAGGGGCCGGAACATAACCTGGACCCGCATATTAATGTGCATTGTAGACATTGATATGGAATCTCTCTACCACCCATCAGATATATTTATCACGAGTACTATGTATGCAGGGCTCTTGGCATTGTCACCCGTCTGGTAATCTCTTAGACACCCTACCATCAGGCAAGTTACCGCAGCATTAGGACAAGAACTGTTAAGATTCTTTCCCCAGGACGTGAAACTACTGAACTCCTGCCACCACCCAGGTCTCATCACGTATGAACGGTTGGTTGCGTTATGCTGTTTACTTTTTAGCTTGTGTTGTAAATGTACCTTGTGCTAAATTTCTATCTTCTGGAATATATTCTTTTGTTGATTCATATGTGATAATATCGCTTTACTTGTTGTGTGGGAGTTATATGTACTGTGTTGTGCACCTTGGTCCCGAAGACCGTTGTTTCGTTTGGCGGTATACATGCACTGTAAGTGATTGAAAGACTAAACTTGAACTTGAATTTCAACGTGAGAACATCCGTTTTTTCAGAAGCCGCTCGAAGTAAAACTGGTGAACGGAAATTCGTTTCAAACACAAAACCAATTCTCCCCCTCAGACCGGTCCCCTTACTGCACCCTCACACTGGCATTGCAAGGTCTAGGGAATTTACACTGACCACGCTCTGTTGTCAAGCCAGATCACAGCTTTGCTCTGCTCCCAATCCAAGCGAGGCTTGTGCGAAGTTCGGCGGTCTTTTACACAAGAGCATAAGATCATAAGACATTGGAACATAATTAGGCCATATTGCCTATTGTGCCTGCTCCGCCATTTGATAGTGGCTGATCCAATTTCCTCTCAACCGGGTTCTCACCTTTCATAACCTGACTAATCAAGAATCTATAGGCCTCCGCTTTAAATACACTCAATGACCTGACCTTCAGAGCCGCCCTTGGAAACGAATTCCACAGATTCTGAGCCTATGATCTCTGGTTCCAGACTTCCCCACTACAGGAAACTGTTCAGATACACCCCACCTGGGCCTACAGATAGAGTTACATTCTGTAAAATGTATCTACAGAATTTTTACCTGTTAATATTATTGTGTTAATATTATTTTATGCGCTGTTTGTGATAAATGTACAGTGTTTTTGCAGCTTGGTCTCTGAAGAACGTTGCAGAAGGTCATTAGGAAGGAAAAAGAATTATGAAAGGAAACTTGCGACTAATACCAAAGAAAATACGAAAACTTATTTAAGTATATTAAGGGTAAAAGAGAGTCGAGGGTAGATATAGGACCAATACAAAATGACGCCGGAGATATAACGAGAGATGCAGAGATGGCAGAGGAACTGAATGGGTATTTTGCATCAGTCTTCACAGTGGATGACATTTGCAGTATACCAGACATTCAAGAGTGTCAGGGAAGTGAAGTCTGTGCAGTGAAAATTACAACTGAGAAAGTGCTCAGGAAGCTTAATGGTCTGAAAGTGGATAAATCTCCTGGACCTGATGAAATGCACCCTCAGGTTCTGAAGGAAGTAGCTGGAGAGATTGTGGAGGCATTAACGATGATCTTTCAAGAATCGACAGAATCTGGCATTCTGCTGGATAACTGGAAAATTGAAAATGTTACTCCGCTATTTAAGAAGGGTGGGAGGCAGCAGAAAGGAAACTATAGACCTGTTAACCTGACATCAGTGGTTAGGAAGCTGTTGGAATCGATTGTTAAGGATGAGATTATGGAGTACCTGCAGGCACGTGACAAGATAGGTCAAAGCCAGCATAGTTTCCTGAAAGGAAAAATCTACCTGACAAACCTACTGCAATTCTTTGAGGAAATTACAAACAGTATGGACAAAGGAGATGCAATAGATGCGGTGTACTTGGAATTTCAGAAGGCCTTTGACAATGTGCCGCACATGAGACTGCTTAGCAAGATAAGAATCCTTGGAATTATAAGGAAGTTGCTCGCATGGGTGGAACATTGGCTGGTTGGCAGAAAACAGAGAGTGGGAATAAAGGTACCCTATTCTGGCTGGCTGCCGGTTACCAGTGGAGTTCCACAGGGGTCGGTGTTAGGACTGCAGCTTATTATTATGCATGTAAGTGACTTGAACTATGGGATTAATGGATTTGTGGCTAAATTTGCCGATGCTATAAAGATCGGTGGAGAAGCAGGTAGCGTTGAGGAAACAGAGAACCTGCAGAGAGATAGTTTAGGGGAATGGGAAAAGAAGTGGCAAATGAAATACAATGTCGGAAATTGTATGGTCATGCACTTTGGTGGAAGAAATAAATGAGCAGACTATTATTTAGATGGGGAGAGAATTACTTAGAAGAGCAGAGAAGTGATGATGAGGCTGTATAAAGCACTCTTGAGACTACACTTGGAGAATTGTGTGCAGTTTTGGGCTCCTTATTTTAGAAAGGATATACTGACACTGGAGAGGCTTCAGAGAAGATTCACAAGGTTCCTGGAATGAAAGGATTACCGCATGAGGAACGTCTGGTAACTGTATTGTCTGGAGCTCAGGAGAATGAGGGGCGATCTCACGGAAACATTCTGTATGTTAAAATGCGTGAGCGCATTGGATATGGCAAAGTTATTTTCCATGTCTAGGACAAGAGGGCACGACTTCAGGGTTGAAGGACATCAATTTAGAAGTGTGATGTGGAGAAATTACTTTAGGCAAAGGGTGATGAATCTGTGGAATTTGTTACCACGAGCGGCTGTTAAGGCCAAGCCATTGGGTGCATTTAAGGCAGGAATAGATAAGTTCTTGATTAGCCAGAGCATCAAAGGGAGAAGGCAGGCGAGTGGGGATGACTGAAAACATTGGATCAGCCCATGATTGAATGGCGGAGCAGGCACGAGGGGCCGAATGGCCCACCCCAACTACTATATCTTATGGTCTTAGGGTATACACGTGCACGGTTGAATGACTATAACCGTGAACGTGAGCTTGAGTTTGAAATTGACCACCAGGATTACACTGGGAGTGGCTGCCTCTGCAGTTGTGCATATCTGCCGGAGTCGGGGTTGGGTCGGGGGGAGGTTTCACACTTAACTCTAATGCTCGTCCGGCTGAGGTGAGCAGAGGTCGGATATGGGACACTGAACAGAGTTTTGGCGTTCGCCGAGGGTCACGTTCATGAGGAAACTTGATTAATTAAGCGAAGCAAGGAAATAATCGGATATGTCACGGCACTCTTCACGTTCTCTCTGAACTTGGACTGCGTTGCCGCGTAAATAAAAGTATTCGTGCAGCAGCTGAAATTACTTAACAATCTTCCGACTTGCGAAAACGTATATTCGGCCTCATTCTGCTCGGTCATTGTTCTTCTGATCTGATTGTAGATGAAATTAATGACGAGGGTCAGCCACAAGAGTATAAAGTTGCCGGACAGTGTGAGAAGCAAAATCACGGACTTCCTCCTGCTCTCCATCTCCGGGTCACTACGGTTCTCCCCCTTGCTCTGACCCATCAGCCCTTTACGGACCCGGCTGGCCACTAAGATGTACCTAACAGTTACAGCGTTGAGTAGCAGAATGACAGCGAACGGGAGGAGCGGGTTTAAAATGGTATCGACCCAATCATACGCTACCCAGCCGACTTCATTGAAGTAACTCGGTTGCGGATAGCAGAACCAGTCAACGGTATTGTCTACAACCTTCTTAGGTCCATGCGTGAACCAGATGGGAACGTTTTTCAGAGAGAGGAGACCGCCGGTGATCCCGATCACCATAGCCGCTGTCCTCCCGGTGCAATATTTCGCTCTCAGTTTCTGGCAACAAATGACGACAAATCGATCAAAGGTGAAGGTGACGGTGAACCAGACAGAACAGTCTACGGCGATATACGTCAGCACCCGGATAACAGTGCACATAGGAGTTTTGTTAAGGAAGCTCACTGGGAAATAATGATATTTGATCTGATACAAAACGATCTCAGTGATGATGACAAGTAGGTCCGCCGCTGCCATGGCAACCAGGTAGCGGGTGGTGCAGGTAGAGAGGCCGCACTTTCCCCGGGACAGGATCCCAATCGCCACTAAATTCACTGCAAAAAAGTAAACAAATGGATCAGGCGTTCGAAATACTGAGCATATATTTTCAGTCCTCAGACTCGCTTTTATCAATCCATGCTAAGAAATTTTAATTCAGATCAATGGCTGTACGTGAATCAGAAACAATCCTGCTGTACGCCTTGCAGGTTTGGATGATATAAAAGTTCAAAATAGATTTATTACCTAAGGACGGATATATTACCAGATGCACCCTGAAACTTATTATCTTAGAGACATTGATAGTGGATAGCAATATAATGGAATTTATGAAAAACAACGCACAAAGACTAACAAACAAACAACGTGCAAAGGAAGACAAACTATGCAAGTACAATGATGATAATAAAAGTCAACGGATGGAAGGGCATGACCCTGCATGAAAGAGATCGCCACGGTCTGAGCAGACTAGTTGTCCATCAGAAAGGATCGACCGTCTGACCTTCTTCCCAGAAACAGAGGCGTTCCTTGTGGGAATGTAAGTGGGTAACACAATATTTTATCGAAGATACAAAATAAGCGAATTCGAGAAAGAAATTGCAGAAAATACCGAACGAAAGCCGAAAAAATCCAGCACGTTACATGATTCTTCTGCAGTTCAATTCAATGCAATCACGGGCACAGTAAACAGGTAAGCATCATTCACTAGAATCTTGCTTTAATGCACAAAATGATGAAAGACTCAATTCCTTACTACAAGTATGAGCATTCTCCAGTTCTAGGGTCAGAGTCCTGCACATTAAGTCACGACTGATGCACTATTTTAGGCAGGACAATCCACAATAACCGTCCCGATATAATAATAGAGGACAAAAACAAGCAAGAAAAACTTCCTCTAGCACATACAACACATACAACAGACAGAATTCAATAAGTGAAAGAAAGAACTGAAATGTATTGAATTAAAAGAGAAAATTGAAAGACTATGGATAATGTACAGGGGTATACATCGTTCCCACGGTAATAGAGCCACCTGTTGTCATTCCAATGGCACTAAACGGTGGCATTAAACAATCAGGCCAAAACAGTATTTATGTGAAGCACCGGAAAGCCACAATACTAAACAGCAATAGAATAGTCCAATCGTTCCTAGCAATATAAACATGAGTGTGCGTGACTATGCCCCTACGTAAGTATTTACCAGCTTGTGCTGAGAAAAGATGCAAATACCACAATAATAATAATAATCATACTACTACTACTAATAAAAAATACTGAGAACATGAGATGAAGTCCTTGAAAGTGAGTCCTTATGTTGCAGAATCAGTTCAGTGTTGGTGTGAGCGAAGTTATCCACGCTGGTTCATCAGCCTGATCGTTAAAATGTAAGAACTGTTCCTGAACCTGACGGTTTTGGATCCAAAGCTTCTGGATCTCCTACCCGATGGCCTGGATGCTGCGGCCTTTCAGGGATGGATGCTGGTTTTTTATGGCAGCTCTCCTTGTCGATGTGCTTAATGGCGGGGACAGCATTGCCTGTAATGGACTACGCCACCACTTTCTCCTCTTTACTGATTATTGCATCTATAATGGTACTTTGGGTGACCAGCAACAGTCATATGTTTTCCCGTTCATTCAATGTGTCGAAATCGCACCGGTCTGATTGTGCTTTCTACCCAACATGAACTCATATATATCTGTCTTCAGCAAATTTAGAGTATTTCCTCCCCCGCATGCAACATATTAATACTTATTGTGAATATTCTTAACAATAAATGACTCCCATCGCCCCAGTTACAGCCTCCTACACCAATGTAAAACATTAATTCATATTTAACCTCCTAGTACAGTATTATGCAGAAGTCTTCAGCACGTGTATATATAAATGACGTGTCTAAGCCATTTGCAGAACACTGAATATTGGTTTAAATAGGAAGGTGGTTGGGAAACAGAAATAAGAGTACATAGCTTTGCATGGCTCAGCAGTGTTAACTCTTACATGGTGATGGGAAAGACATAATATACAGTATTGTGCAGAGGTCTAACTCATCCGAGCTATACACATTTGCCTAAGAATTTTACACAGTACTGCATGTAAAACTGAGTGTATGCACTTGCGATAGACAGTGCCTTGCAAATGTGTTGTCTTCAATCCTTTTTACACATAAATTAGCATTTAATCCAAGGTTTTTGATTAACTTAACCGAGAATTTTTTTTTTTGTGAATCGCATACTTCATTCACAGCAGAACCCGCAAAACGGGAAAAATTATAAAGCATGAAAAGCTAAAAATTCAGAAACTGGAATGTCAGCACCTCAAAAGCATTCATCCTCTTTACTCAGTACTTAGTTTCTACCACCTCTCGCAGCACCTATTACAGCCAGTAGTCTTTTTGGATAATTCTCTATTACCTTTGCACAACGTGATGGCGCAAGATTTGCCCATTTCTGCTTGCAAAATTGCTATAGTGTACCAGGTTGGCTAGGGTGCGGTGGTGGACAGCAATCTTGCCGGATTTATTTGATTGGTTAAGGTCAGACCGTCTGGTCCACTCAAGGAGATTAGATTTCTTCATTTGAAGTCACTCTGGCAGTGTGCCTTGGGTCGTTGTCCTGATGAAAGACGAACTTTCTCCCAACTTTAAGCTTTTTTGGCTAGCAGGCCTTTATCCAGGATCTCGTTGTATTTAGCAACATTCATTTTCCCATTAAAGCCTGACCAGATTTCTAGTCCCTGCTGCTGAATGCTTCCCATAGCTACCTCCTTCTTACTTTACGTTAAGGATGGTGTTCCCTGGTTGTTACACAGAATCACGCCATCCGTTCAGCTTAGTGTTGAGGTCATAGTTCTACTTTAGTCTCATTTGACGAAGAAGAAGAAGAAGAAGAAGAAGGAGAAGAAGAAGAAGAAGAAGAAGAAGAAGAAGAAGAAGAAGAAGAAGAAGAAGAAGAAGAAGAAGAAGAAGAAGTAGAAGAAGAAGAAGAAGAAGAAGAAGAAGAAGAAGAAGAAGAAGAAGAAGAAGAAGAAGAAGAAGAAGAAGAAGAAGAAGAAGAAGAAGAAGAAGAAGAAGAAGAAGAAGAAGAAGAAGAAGAAGAAGAAGAAGAAGAAGAATAGCCCTTGACTCGGCCGTGGAGTTATCGGGCACCTTCTTTTGACGGTGTTTCTGTACAAGCTGTTCTTGGCCGAGGCCGAGTTGCTAGCTCGACGCTCAACCCGACTTCGATTCAAATGCTCCGAAGTCCGGCGCTGATATTATTGCGCCACCAAGCGGGACATTTGGCCACTAAACCTCCTTCCAAATCTGTGCGGCATTTTCCAAGTGACACCTTGCAAAGACTTTGTGGGCCCGAGAATGCTTGTTTTAGATACTCTTCCATAAATTCCCACTTTGTGCTAGACCTTATTGTAGTCTCGAAATTCTCCAGTTTCAGCCAACGACTGCTGCAAGTCACTCAGAGTAACCGTTGGATCTCTGAGCTCAAAAATCCGATTACAATATATATACTTTTAAAATATTTTCTATTTTTTTCCTACAAACAAACAAACAACAAAAAATACAGCACATCCAGAAAATCCACGACCATAACAAAATCAAATTAAATATTGAGCAGCAAAAGGGAGAATAATATAAAGGCAAAAGTAAACATACGTAGCAGAGGTTCACCGCACCAAAAAACCTCAGTCCTCACTCACCCCGTAAGAAAGACCAATACAGAGCCCCATATCCTTTCAAAGATGTCCCCTCTGTCCTCATTACACAGTCTCGGTCTCACCAAGTGTAAAGTATTTGAAATATTTTAAAACTAGGATATGGCATGATAAAATGTGAACATAGTGTGGGGGCTCAACACTTTTTCATGGCACTGTATAAATAAACGAACTTTCAATAATGTGCAGAAGGCTTTTGCACCATGCTGTACCAATTAGTTTCTCTACAATCTTCTTGTTTTCAACCCACGGTTGCCACAGAATTACGGAAGCTGAAGGGTTTCACGCACTTACCGGGAACTCCAATGACGGCGAAGACCATATAAAGTATTTTCTCCACCGGGAAATAGATATGCACCATTCTCTTCACGTGAATTGACGCGTCCCGATATTCTGCAAGCAATCCTTCCGAAGAGCATATCAGAAGACCATCCCCAGAACTTTATAGCACGTTTAATGTCCACAGGGACATTAAATCTAAATCGCGGCTAAAAATAGTTTTCAAAATTATGTTCAAACAGATTACAGCAGATGAGTGCAATTCCTACTGGGACAAATTATGTTTCACTCCGAAATGTGATTGAGAAATCTGAAGGAACAGAACAACTGATCCCCTGATCACCTGAACCCTGTCCAATATCTTTACGGGCAGGTTGTAGTGAGTTGCTTGGTGGGTTTAAGATAAGTTGTCAAGGAGATGTGCAACGGAGCGATAGTGCTGAGGATGATTTAGTTGGTTTACACAAAGAGGCATCGTGTTGTGAGACTCCAAGCAAGGAGATGCTGATGACAGAGCAAAAATTGCTTTCCCGCGGGATGAGATAAAATGTGGATAAAATCGAAAAGGGTGAAAGCAGGACTGAAGGAGTTATACTTCAATGCACGCAGTATGCGTAATACGGTAGATGAACTTTAGCACGGTTAGAGATCGACATGCATGATGTAGGCATTAATGAATCATGGCTGCGAGCTTAATGCTCAAGGGTACACATTGCATCGAAAGGACAGGCAGGGAGACAGAGCGCGGGGCGTTGCTCTGTTGGCGCAAAACGAAATTTAATCATTAGAAAGACGTGGCATAGGTTCGGAAGAGGTTGAATAATTGTCGATAGAGCTGAGTGACGTTAACGGTGAAAAGACCCTGATGGGAGCTACACAACCTCAAACAGTACTAAGGATATGGTCTACAAATTACAACGGGAGATAGAATACGCATGCCAAAAGGACAATAGTACAATAGTTGGGGCATTTCAATATGCAGGTGGATTGGGAAAATCATGAGTGTGGTGGATTTCAAGAGGGGTTGTTTCCAGACTGCGTACGAGATGGCTTTTTTGGAGTAGCTCATTGCTGAGCCCACCAGCGGATCAGCTATTCTGAATTGGGCGTTGTGCAATGGACAGTAACTGGCTAGACAGCTTAAGGTGAAAGAACCCTTATGGGCAAGTAACCATAGTGCAATGCCCTGGTTCATACTATTGCTGTCATGCTGCATGCATTTCATTTTGGCAGTTCTGTGAGAGCTGCTTGTTTTCAGTTGATGTTCAGGTTATTGTCGAAGATAAGAGATGAGGAGAGGTGTGTGCCATCCAACTAGGATGGTCGAATTGAAGGGGAGGTTTCTCTGGTGAGGGACATGAAGGTTGGGCTTTTTTTTTATTCCAGAGGGGGATGAAGAGGGAACACGCCGGAGGAGGACCGTGATTCGATGAAGCCCGAGGTAAGGATGATTGCGGACCGGTGATTCGGGGAAATTGTGAGCTACAACTTGTGCAGATCAGACTTACCGTTTTTTTTGCTGTTTTCTTTACTAGCCTTTAAAGCACGTTAAGAATTATAAAGATAAATCTTTCAATCGCATGCGGTGTACTGTCTGTTATTTCGTGGCACTTACTTTCAACAGGACAAAACAGAAACATAGAAAACCTACAACACAATGCAGGCCATTCGGCCCACAAAGTTGTGCCGAACATGTCCCTACCTTAGAAATGACTAGACCTACCTATAGCCCTCTATTTTACAAAGCTCCATGTACCTATCTAAATGTCTCTTAAAAGACCCTATCATATCCACCTCCACCACTGATGCCAGCAGTCCATTCCATGCACTCACCACTTCCTGCATAAAAAACTTCCTCCTGACATCTCCTCTGTACTACTCCCCAGCACCTTAAACCTGAGTCCGCTTATGGCAACCATTTTAGCCCTGGGAAAAAGCCTCTGACTATCCACACGATCAATGCCTCTCATCATCTTATACACCTCTATCAGGTCACCCCTCATCCTTCGTCGTTACAAGGAGAAAAGGCCGAGTTCACTCAACCTATTCTCATAAGCCATGCTCCCCAATCCAGTCAACATCCTTGTAAATCTCCACCGCACCCTTTCTATGGCTTCCACATCCTTCCTGTAGTGAGGCGACCAGAACACAGCACAGTCCTCCTAGTGCGGTCTGACCAGTGTCCTATGCAGCTGCAACATTACCTGTCGGCTCCTAGATTCAATTCCACGATTGATGAAGGCCGATACACCATACGCCTTCTTAACTACAGAGTCAACCCGCGCAGCTGCTTTGAGCGTCCTATGGTCTCGGACCCCAAGATCTCTCTGATCCTGCACACTGCCAAGTGTCTTAGCATTAATACTATATTCTGCCATCGTATTTGACCTAACAAAACGAACCAATTCGCACTTATCTGTGTTGAACTCCATCTGCTACTTCTCAGCCCAGTTTTGCATCCTATCCCGGTGTAAACTCTGACAGCCCTCCACATTGTCCACACACCTCCAACCTTTGTGTCGTCAGCAAACTTACTAACCCATCCCTCCACTTCCTCATCCGGGTCATTTATAAAAATCACGAAGAGTAAGGGTCTCAGAACAGATCCCTGAGGCACTCCACTGGTGACCAACCTCCATGCAGAACATGACCCGTCTACAACCACTCTTTGCCTTCTGTGGGCAAGCCATTTCTCGATCCACAAAGCAACGTCCCCTTGGATCCCATACCTCTTTAATTTCTCAATATGCCTTGCATGGAGTACCTTATCAAATGCCTTGCTGAAATCCATATACACTGCATCTACTACTTTTCCTTCATCAATGTGTTTAATCACATCCTCAAAAAATTCAATCAGGCTCGTAAGGCACGACCTGCCTTTGACAAAGACATGCTGACCACTCCTAATCATATTATACCTCTCCAAATGTTAATAAATCCTGCCTCTCAGTATCTTCTCCATCAACTTACCAACTACTGAGGTTCTTGAATAAAGGATTTCGAGAGCAGGGTCATGCTCAGCATGATTGGAATCGAGGTGGAGGACTACACCTGATCACCCGCAGGGTAATCCGCAGCCCGAGAGGTTTACCCAGACCTTTTTAGACACACTCGGGACCTTCGACATCAGCAAAAAGCACAAGTGGAGTCAACATATTGGACACCTGGTCCATTGCTACAACTGTACACGAAGTGAAGCTGCCGGTTACCCGCCACGTTATCAGATGTTTGAGCGCGAGGCGAAGTTGCCCATCGACCTTTGTTTCGGAACTGGCGAGGAAGATCTACCACCGAAGTATGTATCTGAAGTATGTTTCTGATATGGGAATGGAGCTGAAAAAGACTTATGACTTAGTCGTTGTTGCGGCTGCCAAGCAGAATCGAAGCAATAAGAATAGATACGATCAAAAGGTTAGGTTTTCCCAATTCATGCCTAGAGACCGAGTGCTCCTAAAGAGGAAGGGAATGAGACTGTCAAGTTTCTCCATCGGAACCACCTTCTGCCTTTGGGACAAGAGGTGCGTGTTGACACAGAGTCTGACGTGGAAACAACATAGAACATAGAACATTGAATAGTACAGCACATTACAGGCCCTTCGGCCCACAATGTTGTGCCGACCCTCAAACTCTGCCTCCCATATAACCCCCACCTTAAATTCCTTCATACAACTGTCTAGTAGTCTCCTCTTCCTCTAATAAAAAACCTTCCTTTCATATTCCCCTTTGAACTTCCCTCCCCTTACCTTAAAACCATGCCCTCTTGTACTGAGCAGTGGTGTCTGGGGAAGAGGCGCTGGCTATCCACTATATCTATTCCTCTTAATATCTTGTACACCTCTATCATGTCACCTCTCATCCTCCTTCTCTCCAGAGAGTAAAGCCCTATCTTCCTTAATCTCTGATCATAATCCATACTCTCCAAGCCAGGCAGCATCCTGGTAAATCTCCTCTGTACCCTTTCCAATGCTTCCACATCCTTCCTATAGTGAGGTGTCCAGAACTGGACACAGTACTCCAAGTGTGGCCTAACCAGAGTTTTATAGAGCTGCATCATTGCATCACGACTTAAACTCTATCCCTCGACTTATGAAAGCCCTCGACTATCTACCTGTGAGGCAACTTTCAGGGATCTGTGGACATGTACCCCCAGATCCCTCTGTTCCTCCACACTACAGTATCCTGTAATTTACTTTGTACTCTGCCTTGGAGTTTGTCCTTCCAAAGTGTACCACCTCACACTTCTCCGCGTTGAACTCCATCTGCCACTTCTCAGCCTACTTCTGCATTCTATCAATGTCTCTCTGCAATCGTCGACAATCCTCGACACTATCTACAACACCACCAACCTTTGTGTCGTCTGCAAACTTGCCAACCCACCTTTCTACCCCCACATCCAGGTCGTTAATAAAAATCACGAAAAGTAGAGGTCCCAGAACAGATCCTTGTGGGACAACACTAGTCATAGTCCTCCAATCCGAATGTACTCCGTCCACCACGACTCACTGCCTTCTGCAGATAAGCCAATTCTGAATCCACCTGGCCAAACTTCCCTGGATCCCATGCCTTTTGACTTACTGAATAAGCCTACCATGTGGAACCTTGTCAAATGCCTTACTGAAATCTATGTAGGTCACATCCACTGCACTACCCTCATCTATATGCCTGGTCACCTCCTCAAAGAACTCTATCAGGCTTTTTAGAGACGAGCTGCCCTTCAAAAAGCCATGCCGACTGTCCCTGATCAGACCATGATTCTCTAAGTGCCCATAGATCCTATCTCTAAGAATCTTCCAAGAAATCTCTAAGAAAGATTGAAGGACCATCAACAGGAAAGATGAGACCGGTCCCTGCTCCTGAGGGATACGGACTCGGTGGATGAGTGAATGGCGGTGAGGTTTATGCTGCCTTTTGCTAACTCCCCACTAATTGAGGAAGAGATTTCCAACCCCTCTCAAGCTGAGGCAGGTGAAATCTGGCAGACATCTGTGAACAGGCATGGTTTCAGCTGGACCATAAAGGGGATGAAGTGAAGCTCAGCCAAGTGGCAGAGGGATCTAAGTTGCAGAAGGGCACGAGTGGTAGACCAGGGGAGGCCTCGCCATATAGACCAGAAGTATCCCAACGAGTGCCTGAAACTGAAGAAGTAGGTAATGGGGTGAGGAGGCCTCAAAGAATCAGGAGACCCCCAAGTGGGCTGGCCAATGTAGCACCGAGGGAACAGAGTGCTACTGCTATCCTCTTAGTGAGCTATGTCATTATCCCTTACGAATGGATTGGGGGAATTCCTTTGAAAGCGGTGGTATTGAGATGAGATGTCAAATTATTTCAAGGTCACGAGGGCATGATTATTTTGGTGTAATGCCCTGGTTCATATGTTTACTGTTATGCTGAATGTCTTTCATTTTGCGCTGTTCCTTGTTTCATTGTGGCAGTTCTGTGACAGCTGTTTGTTTTCAGTTTGTGGTTCTGGGGTGGAGGCAGTCCAGAGCTTTAAGCTCCTTGGTGAAATGTTTATTTTTAATTTCAGGCCACTGAAGTCCATGCCGACCAATTAGATCCATGAGCCTCGACACACACACACACACACACACACACACACACACACACACACACACACACACACACACACACACACACACCCTCCCCAATGTTGTGTCATGTGAATGTTTTCGGTCGAGGGGTCTCGTGTTCTTCCCCTCCGGGCTCAGATGCCCCCCCGACACACTCTAGGGGCAGAGAGCTCCTGAAGGCAGAGGATGCTTGGAATTTCCATTCATTTGCAATAGGAAGGCTTTACCTGACTTACCGATAGCTCAGAAACAGCCTTTCGGGCTGGTTGTGTGGAGTAGCGCATTTCATGTCGACGCTGTTTTGTTCCCGCCGGCTGTCCAGATTCCACTCTTGTCCTAATGTCACCTGGGCGTCTAACTCCAGGGCCCTTCGGGGGGTCAGCTCAGCTGGTCGCCGCCGTCAGTAAGCGGTGTGACGGAGTACTCTGTGTCAGTGGTGGTCTGGTGAAGATGGTTGAGAGCTTTACGTCCCTCAGTGTATTTCCTTAATTTAGAGATACATCTCGTTAACGGACCCGACGTAGATTGGGAGAGTGCTTCGGTGAGCGTTTACGCTCCATCTGCGGGATATCCCAGTGGAAACATATTTTAATTCCACTTCCCATTCTCAGTCCGTTGCGCCCATCCATGGCCTCCTCCACTGTCTCGATGAGGTCACGTTTAGTTTGAAGGAACAACACCTTATTTCCGTCCAGGTAGCCCCCAACCTATAGGCATGAACATCGATTTCACAAACTTCCGGTAACGGCCCCCAACCGCCAATGCCCCCAAAAGCATCACCATTTCCTCATCCACTTTTCCCTCTCCCACACGATTTCCTTGCTGGTCCATCGCCTCCCTCAGGTGCTCCTCCACGATCCCACCCCCCAGACCTATTTTCTTTCTTCCATGGCCTTTTCTCTTCTATCAATCAACTTCCCAGCTGTTTACGTCTTCCATCTGCCTCTGGGATTTGCCTATTACTTGGTGTTTCACCTTCCCTTCCCCCACCCAACTTTTCAATCTATTCCTCAACTCTTAATCCAGTCTAGCCGAAGGGTTTCAGCCCAAAACGTCGACTGCATATTTTTCTATATTTCGTACCTGGACTGCTGTTTCTCCAGTATTTTGCGTGTGTCGTAATAATTCTATTATAGGGGTAGTTGATGGTTTTGAGTCACAAGCCACTGAGGGACAATGAATGAACAAGATAAAATGTGCAGATGTTGGCAATCCAAAGACAACAAATAAGGTGCTGGAGGAACTCAGCAGGCCAGGCAACATCCATGGAGACGTGTTCGGGACACGACTGCGCAAGCGTGCGGACGTCAGCTGGGTAGAACGTCGAGAAGAGTTAAGAAGAGACCGTTATTTCTTCAGAGTTTTAATCGGGGTACGTATGCGCAAGTGCGTGGACGTCAGCCAGGCAGAACAGCGAGAAGAGTTTAGAAGGAGACGGCTTTATAGAGCCGGCTTCGGAGGAGCTTCGGCGATAACGGGTCAAGGCGAGGTAGGTTGCCTGCGTAGAATGCAGACAGGAAGTATGTGTGTGAGGTCGGAGTTCTACGCTCGTTGTCAGATGAGGGAAGTCCTGGAGAGACCCAGCCTCCCGGACAGCCACATCTGTGCCAGGTGCGTCGAGCTGCAATTCTATAGTGACCGCGTTAATGAGCTGGAGATGAGGAGATAACTCTGAGTTATGAGGCGTTAACTCTGGTCAGGGAGAGTGAGGAGGTGATAGATAGGAGCCTTAGGCAGGTAGTCACACCAGGGCCTCAGGAGACAGATAAGCGGGTAAAAGTCAAGAGAAGGAAAGACAAGAGTCAGATGCTAGAGAGTACCCCTGTGGCAGTCCCACTTAACAATAAGTACTTCTGTTTGAATACTGTTGGGGGTAATCTCGGGATTACTGCCAGTGCCACGTGGAAGTGAGTATAGGAATAGAATGAGGTGGAGGTTAAATGCGTGGCTGATGAATTGGAGCAGGGGGCAGTGATTCAGATTTCTTGATCATTGCGACCTTTTTTTTTGGAGCAGGTGTGACCTATACAAAAAAGGACGGTTTTCACTTGAATCCGAGGGGGACCAATATCTCGGCGGGGAGGTTTGAGACAGGTATTGGGCAGAGAAACTAGAATTGCTGGGGGGTGGGAATCGAACTGGAGGAAGGGGCGGTTGGCTCAAAAATAGAGAAAGCTTCAGAACAGTGCGAGAGGGAGGATAGGAAGGAGATAGAGAAGGGACGCGCTCAGACGGATGGTTTGAGATGTGTCTATTTTAATGCAAGGAGTATTATGAACAAAGAGGATGAGCTTAGAGCGTAGATCAGCACTTGGAGCTATGATATTGTGAGCCATTACAGAGAATTGGATGGCCCAGGGGCTGAAATGGGTACTTAGTGCCAGGCTATATATATTTAAGGAAGGACAAGGATGGAGGCAAAAGAGATATGGGGTGTGGCATTGCTGATCAGTGATACTTTAACAGCTACAGAAAAGGAGGAAGTCATGTAACGATTGTCCACAGAGTCCCTGTGTGTGGAATCTAGGAGCAGGAAGGGGTCAATAACTATACAGAGTGTTTTTATAGACCACCCAATAGTAACAGGGACATCAAGGAGCAGAGAGGGAGACATATTCGGGAAAGGTGTAATAATAACATGTCATGGTCCGATCCGTGAAATCTGCATTCCGGTTCACGGTCTGGTTCATGCTCCTTATTCCAGGTTTTTCGGGTTTCCCCAGTTTCTGTTGAGGCAGCTGATTCTGGTTGGGGCTGGCCTCATAAATAGCTTGAGGATTCAGCCTCTGGCTGCTGGACTATTCCTGTCCAAACCCACTGTCTGTATCCCTTCCCTGCACCATCCTCCAGGAACCTAGCCTTGCCTTGCCTTGCCTCGCCTCTCCTCTGCCTGGAGCCTTGCTTCGCGTAGCCTCGTCTCTGCCTGGAGAATTGCCTCGTCTCGCCTCGCCTCTGCCTGTAGCCTTGTCTCGCCTCGCCTCGCCTCTACCTGGAGCCTTGTCTCGCCTCGCCTCGCCTCTGCCTGGAGAATTGCCTCGCCTCGCCTCGCCTCTGCCTGTAGCCTTGTCTCGCCTCGCCTCTACCTGGAGCCTTGTCTCGCCTCGCTTCACCTCTGCCTGGAGCCTCGCCTCTGCCTGGATCCTCGCCTCGCCTCGCCTCTGCCAGGAGCCACGCCTCGCCTCTCCTCTGCGTTGGGAACTGCCTCTCAGTGTCCACGCCTTCGCTAGTAGGTCCGGCCGTTTTGCCGCTACCTAGCGTTGGGAACTGTCGCGCTGTGTTCAGCGTTCTGTGTTATGATTCCTGGCCCTACGTCCTGTACCCAAGGAGGGGTCCCGGCTTGGTGTTCCATGTTCCTGTCTCTCCCAAGACCAAGGCTCTGCGTTCTTGTCTCTTCCTCGACCAAGTCAAGGCTTTGGGGTCTTGTCCAGTCCTAGTCGTGTCCAAGGTCCTTGTCCAGTCCTAGTCGTGTCCAAGGTCCTTGCCCTGTCCTAGTCTTGTCCACGTGCCTCGCTCAGCCCAGGAGTACATTGCCCAGCTCGGTGCTGGGATTCCGTCGTCCTGTGCTGGGGTTCCCTTTTCCTGTCTGGGTGTCTCACGTCCAGTCCTGTTACCTCTCCTCGTCCTGTAGCCACGTCTTGTCCTCGCCTGGTTCTGGGTCTTTGTCCAGTCACTGGCTTGGAGTCCAAGCCCAGTCTCCTAGTTCCCAGTTCCATGTTCTGGTTCCATTATCCTCGTCACGTCCTAGCCCAGGCCTTGAATCCTTGTCTCGTCCAGGGCCTGTGTCATGTCCAGCATCCTTTCTTCCTCACTTCCCTTGCTTCCTTCTCTCGCCTGGTCCTGTTCCTGGTCTTGCTTTTGTCTGTGTCTTGCTTTTGGGTCCAATCCCAATTCCCCCCTTATGACATAACATGGTTTTCGTAGTGGGAGATTTGAATTTCTCACATATTGATTGGCATGTACCCAGAGCAAGTGGTTTAGATGTGGTGAAGTTTATCAGGTGTGTTTAGGAAGGTTCTTGACACAATATGTAGATAAGCCTACAAGAGGGGGAGGCTGTACTTGATCTCGTATTGGGAAATGAAACTGGTCAGGCATTTTGGAGATAGTGATTACAATTCTGTCTCTTTTACCATAGCGTTGAAGAGGGATAGGAACAGACAAGTTTGGAAAGCGTTTAATTGGAATAATTGGAAATATGAGAATACAGGCAGGAACTTGGAAGCATAAATTGGGAATAGATGTTCTCAAGGAAATGTACAGCAGAAATTGGCAAATGTTCAGGGGATATTTGTGTGAAGTTCTGCATAGGAACGTTCCAATGAGACAGGGAAAGGATGATAGTGTCCAGGAATTGTGGTGCACAAAGGCTGTTGGTAAATAGTCAAGAAGAAAAGAAAAGTTTACAGAAGGTTAAAAAAAAACTAGCTATGATAGAGATCTTGAAGATAATAAGGTGAGTAGCAAGGAGCTTAAGAATGAAATTAGGAGAGCCAGAAAGGGCCATGAGGGGGACTTGGCAGACAGGATTAAGGATATCCCCAAGGCATTCTACAAGTATGTGAAGAGCAGAGGATAAGACATGAGAGAATAAGACCAATCAAGTGTGACAGTGGAAAAGTGTGTATAGAACCGGAGGACATAGCAGAGGTACTTAATGGATACTTTGCTTCACTATTCACTCCGGAAAAGGATTTTGGCGATTGTAGGGATGACTTGCAGCGCACTGAAAGGTTGAGCACGTGGATATTAAGAAAGTGGATGTGCTGGTGCTTTTGGATAAGTCGCCGGGACCGGATGAGATATACCCCAGGATACTGTGGGAGGCGAGGGAGAAGATTGCTGAGCCTCTGGCGATGATCTTTGCATCATCAATGGGGACAGAAGAGGTTCCGGAGGATTGGAAGGTTGCGGATGTTGTTTCTTTATTCAAGAAAGGGAGTAGAGATCGCCCAGGAAATTATTTCCCAGTTAATCTTACTTCAGTGTTGGTAAATTAATGGAGAAGATACTGAGAGGCAGGATTTATGAACATTTGGAGAGGTATAATATGATTAGGAGTAGTCAGCATGGCTTTGAAAAGGGAAGGCCGTGCCTTATGAGCCTGATGGAATTTTTTGAGGAAGTGAATAAACACATTGATGAGGGTAGATCAGTAGATGTAGCGTATATTGGTTTCAGCAAGGTATTTGATAAGGTACCCCATGCAAGGCTTATCGATAAAGTAAGGAGGCATGGACCCAAGGGGACGTTGCTTTGTGGATCCAGAACTGGCTTGCCCACAGAAGGCAAAGAGTGGTTGTCGATGGGTCGTATTCTGCAGGGAAGTCGGCGATCAGTAGTGTGCTTCAGTCATCTGTTTTGGTACCCTAACACCTCGTGATGTTTAAAAGTGACCTGGATGAGGAAGTGGAGGGACGGGTTAGTAAATTTGCTGATGAGACAAGAGTTGGGGGTGTTGTAGATAGTGTGGAGGGCTGTCAGAGTTTACAGCGGGACAGCGATAGGATGCAAAACTGGGCTGAGAAGTAGCAGATGGAGTTCAACCCAGATATGTGTGAGGTGGTTCATTGTGGTAGGTCAAATATGATGGCAGAATATAGTATTAATGGTAAGACACTTGGCAGTGTGGAGGATCAGAACGATCTTGAGGTCCGAGTCCATGGGACACTCAAAGTAGCTGTGCAGCTTGACTCTGTGGTTAAGAAGGCGTACGGTGTACAGTACTGGCATTCATTAATCGTGGAATTGAATATAGGAGCCGAGAGGTAATGTTGCAGCTTTATAGGACCCTGGTCAGACCCCACTTGGAGTTCTGTGCTCAATTCCGGTCGCCTCACTACAGGAAGGATGTGGAAGCCATAGAAAGGGTGCAAAGGAGATTTACAAGGATGCTGCATGGATTGGGGAGCATGTCTTGTGAGAATAGGTTGAGTGAACTCGGCCTTTTATCCTTGGAGTGACGGAGGATGAGAGGTGACCTGATTGAGGTGTATAAGAAGATGAGAGGCATTGATCGTCAGAGGCTTTTATCTCCAGGGCTGAAATGGCTAGCACGAGAGGGCACAGTTTTAAGGTGCTTGGAAGTAGGTACGGAGGAGATATCAGGGGTCCGTTTTCTACACAGAGAGTGGTGAGTGCCTGGAATGGGAAGCCGGCAGCGGTGGTGGAGACAGATACGATAGGGTCTTTTAAGAGGCTGCTGGATAGGTACATGGAGCTTAGAGAAATAAAGGGCTGTGGGTAACCCAAGGTAATTTCTATAATAAGGACAGATTCGGCACAGCAGTGTGGACCGAAAAGTATGTATTGTCTTGTAGGCTTTCTATGTACAGTCGGCGTTTCGGGCCGAGACCCTTCATCAGAACTGGAGAAAAAAAAGATTGCCAAGGGCAATGAATTCATCAGAATAGGGAATAAGAGCAGCAGTAGGAACCTGCAGAGTCAGAAGGCAGAACGTGCAAACTTGACGTACAGCTGCAGAGGTCGAAGTCAAAACCTCGTTTCTGGCGGCGTGAGCCAGTGGCTCCACCTGCTGGAGCGTTGTACAAACCCTGAACACACCTTTTATTAATCCCTCTATATCTCTGACTTTCACAGATTCATTGTCACCGACTTACGACGTGAAATTCATTCTGGCGTCAAAGACAAAGAGCTGTGAATTGCAAAAATAATTGGTGCCAAGAGAAAGAATAACAAGGTCGTGTTCCAGGGTCCATGGACCGTTCAGATATTCGATCGCAGAGCGGAACAAGCTATTCCTGAATCAGTGTGTCTGTGTGTGGTTTACATGTTGTCCATGCGACCCCGTGGCCTGTTCTAGCCTCCTCCCACGTCCCAATGAACATCGATCGGCAGATGTAAATTGCGCACAACCTCCCACCCCAACACACGCACACCCCCTTACTGAAAGGTTCCTGGACTGAAAGGGTTGGCGAATGAGGCGCGTTCGATGGTTCTTGGTGGAATTCAGAAAGAAGGCGGGGAGGGGCTTTCATTGAAACCTATCAAATATCGAAAGGGCTAGGTAGAGTTGACATAGAGAGGATATTTTCATTCATGAAGAAGTGGCGGCCTAGAAGGAATAGCTTCGGAATAAAAGTACGCCAACAGAGGAATTTCTTGATCTAGAGGGTGGTCAATCTGTGGCTTTCATTTCCAAGGACGGCAGTGGACGGCAAGTTGTTTGTGTAGATTTTTAAAGCGGGGGTTGATAGTTTCCTGATTAGTCAGGGCGATTACGGGTTAAAGGCAGATCGAGGTTGAGAGGGGAAGTAAATAACTCATATAGGAATGGTGGAGTATTTACGGGCCGAATAGCCTAATTCTCTTCCTATGCCGTATGGTCTTATAAACGGAGACGGAGCGGTTCAGTGTTTGAGCCTGAACCCTGTCGCCCTCCTTTTCCTGCACCACGCATCTCAGTTGTGAAAGGGATTTAGTGAGCGTTGACCAAGTTTCGAGTTTCGAGGTTAATTAGATTGTGTCGACAGCAGGCCTGACTGGGCACTACAAACTCGACTTTTCTGACGACGCAGCTTAAGGATATGGTAGAAAACCATCAGGATGGAGGAGCCTCTATATTGTACACACGCCCTGACATAAATAAAACTTCTGAAATACACAGGTTGAAAGGAGCAGATGATTTCAGTTCGATCTTTGCAAGACCACAGTGGGAGCGAGCATTGTGTTCACCTGTAACGAGATTTCTCAGGCAGAGCCTCAAGGCGATCAAAGTTGCAAATGTATGAGGAGGAACTATTTACTAAAAGTAGCAGCAAGCAAAAAAAACCCATTATAATTCAATAGAAGTCCCATTGACAGAATAAACAGATGCATTTTATCACTTCCAAAAGACAGAACTCTCCTTATCTATTGCTACAGTCATGACCTCAAAGAATGCCAGCATGACCTTTCCGGAAACTCTTGCTGGTTCTGTACAATTGGATGAATCTATTCAGGGTGTTCTGTAATTCGACATCATGAGCTAGACAACCATGGTCTTTCCATGACGGCGACTGTTTTAGGCCAATCTCTCTACACAAGTGGTTTGCCATTACCTGCTTCTGGATAGTAGCTTTGTAAGACGGGTGACCCCAGCCATTATCAGAGCTATTTCTCAGTGATCGTCTGCTTGGCGTCAGTGGTCACATAACCAGAAATTCTGATAATGTGACCATCCACCATATTCTCCGTGGTTTCACGAGACCCTAATCGGGGCTGTACAGATGGTACACCTTGTACAAAGGTCACCTGCAGGTTAGCAAAGGGAAGGAGCTCCTGACACCTCCTTTGGTTAATACAGCCCGCTAAACAACACTGTAATTACATCTTTCATTATAGATACGGGCACCATCCCCACCACAGGTCAGACTGTGTAGGAACAGACCCTTCAGCGGACCACATTACAAATTTGGACCGTGAAGAGATCTGAAGGATTATTCTAAAGTCGACTGTTCCTTTAACAAGAGAGAGAGAAGAAGGGAGCGAACAGCTTGTGTGCTATTTCAGGGAGAGAGAGCAACAGAAAGTCTGTGAGTTGCCTTGGAAACTGAAAGGCGGAGCTAAATGATGGACAGCTCGTGTTTTGCACTTCGAGATATATGCAAGGTCAGTTGGCTTTTTAATCAGACACACACCAGAGACACACCAAAGACACACGACTCCAGAGGCAAGGAGGGCACTGGTGAGCTTTGTGTGCCCACGACAAGGGTTGGGGTTTTGATCACAGTGTGGACAAAGGGGTGACCGGTGGAATGCTGTCGGTGTGTTCAACCCTGGCCTGGGTTGATAGCATTCCACTTTTGTGGTCACAAGTTGGTGACTTTTAAATAAGCTTTGGGAGCAGGAGGACGACGTGGAGGACCGGCATCGGCATTGGAAGATAAACCAACTCTCGACCTCTCTCTCTCCAACTCTACTCAACCAAAATGCAGAATTGAACTGATTACTTACCATGCTACCGTAAGACTGCATCACCTAATCACCTGAGCTGGGGAAGCTTGGGAATCTTATCTACTCACCTATATATATTCATATACATTGCTAACCTGTTTACCTTATACTGTTTTATATTACTTTATCCACGTAGTTATTAATAAAATAGAGTTCATAACGGAAGACTCAGAGTCCAGGTGTGTCCATTTCTGCTGGTTCTTTTTAACCCGTTACGGGGTACGTAACAGGACTTATTCATCTGGACGTGGCGAGCACTATCTTGTCATTCCGCCTCTTCACATGTTTGTCTAGGAGACTCTATTGTATCTATCTCCACCGTTTATCCTGTCACCCCACTCCAGCTTCAACCATTCCCTGAGTTAAACGAAAACTTAACCCAACACACCTCCTTCAAACTTCACCCAAACTGCTCACCCAACCCTCCACACCCCATCTTAAGTGCACGCCCTCCTCTATGTAACATTTCCGTTTCGTCGCCATGGAAAAAAGGCTCTGACTGTCAGCTCTATCTATACCGTCAGGGTCAGGGTCGACCATCGAGTAGTATCCGAGCTCTCTAGATGCGTAAGCCGGGGCAGGACGATATGGACAGTAAAATGTCGAACATGCAGCAGGCTCCCCTTCTGCATGCATTTGATGAACCTAAAGGAAAGGCAGAGATCGAGACGGTTTGGCACCAGTAGCGTCTCAGGAGTTTAGTCAAACAGCACTGAACTCAACGTAGGACTGCTGAGGGAACCCAGATCTGAATATTCCCACGGGGTTTAATCCCGAAGCCTCCCCCATGACTGGGAAGAGCCGCAGGGCAAACGAAGTTTGTGATCAGAGCTCTCACCCTGCTCGATTGACTGCCAACCAGGGGCTTACGAGGCCCTTTTACCCGAAGTGTCTGGTTTTAAGACCCGCCTTTGCCCCTTCTCTTGTCTGTAGAAATTTTCCGACGGGCTTAGTGGCTCAGAAACTCGATAGGGCCATGAGCTGGACTTTGGTGGCATAAAATAAAAGGTTGGGAACATTGCGAACTCTCATTGCGAACTCCCCCATCCTGCAAACAGCCTTTTGCAAAAGCTCCTTTCTGGAAAGCACTGTAAGGTTATTGAAACAAAGACTTAATGCCATCTTAAAAGTTTTCACCTAGGCAGTTAATCTGATCACCAATTCTAATTAGCCCGCCTCATCTCCTCAATCTATTGCCCTCATCAATGCACTGAAGGGACTTCGGCCCGAAACGTCGACTGCGCAAGTTTCCATAGATGCTGACTGATCTTCTGCCTTCGTCCAGCACTTTGTGTGTGTTGCTCGGATTTCCAGCATCTGAGGATTTTCTCTTGTTTGTAAACACTTTAAATCTCTTTCATAATGCTGTTTACAACTTTTAAGTACATGCTGGCATTTAGTTATTTCTACATGTGTTCCATATTCGCCCTCTAATCACTAAATTAATAATTTTTAATATTTATATTTCTTTGTCATATATAATCTTTATTCTTTATGATTGCTTAATGCTGAATTTATTTACAAGAATGGGGGTGGGGTGTGTGTGTGTGTGCGGTCTCTTATTGAAACATATCGAATATTGAAAGGTTAGCCAGAGTGGATGTTGAGACGATGTTCTCTATGGTGGGGTATTCGAGGACCGGAAGGCACAGCCTCAAAAGAGAGAGACGTCTATTTGGAACGGAGGTTTTCTTTGGCCAGAGGATGGCGAATCTGCGGAAATCGTCGCCACAGGCGGCTGTTGAAGTCAGGTTATTGTGTATATATAAGGGGAAGGTTTATAGGTTCTTGATCAACCAGGACTAGAAAGTTTACGGGGAAGAAGCAGGTGAATGGGGTTGAGAGGGAAAAGGCTCAGCCGTGATGAAATGGCCCAAATCTCCTCCTGGGCTCCTGTGGTCTTATGACCGTCACAGCACAACAGATTCCGAATATATGAAATTGTATACGGCGATCTTTGACTCTTCATAGTGAACGAATTTTGTTTGCGTGCCATCCAGTCGGATCATTCGAATCATAAGTTTATCGAGGTTATGAAGAGGAAAAGAGAACGCAAAGCATAATGTTTGAGAGAAAGCGCACTGCTCGGAGACAAAGTACAGGGGCTTCCACGAAGGACCTTGGGAGATCAAACATCTACTTTTCAATTATGAAGGGAACTGCTCGGAGACAAAGTGCGTGGTCTTCCACAAAGTATATTGGGAGATCAAACATCCATCCTCGTACATGGACTGGCATTGGGGAACCCCTCGTCCCAAGGTGGAAAAGCAGAGCCCATGGCGTGTCAGGGCTAGGAAGTGGAAGGTGTGGAGCAGCAGCCCATAGAGGTAACTCCTAAATGCTTCTCTGATTGGGATTATGTGAGACAATGAGAGACGGCCCGAGTATTGTGTGGCCGGCTCCCGGATAAATTTCTTTGCCCTGGGTCCAACAAGCTGCTCTCCATACAAGAGCCTCACCGACAGCCGTTGAAGAAGGGCAGGAGTCGACCATTCCACCTCAGCAGGGACTCCGCGCTCTGCTAGTGGAGGGAGTCCCTAGCCTGAGAACCATGTTCCAGGCTCCCGGTGGGTCCTAATAGAAGCCGGGCAGCCTCCTCAAAGAAAACGGATTGATGCCCACCGCCGATACCGCATCTCTTCATTAGAAAAGCGTTTCCTGCAGCGAAAGTACGTCGCCAAACACTTGCCACCTAGGAGGGTACTAATGTCTGTAGTGTCCTGAGATAGAAAGCCACCAATCTCGTACGGAAGCAGACACGAACTGTCCACCCTCTCCTGTTTGGAGACTCGGGACCGCTGCAGGGACACAGTTTCTCTGCAACCTTGGAGATAAGGAGCAGGTCGGGCCCACGTGACTATCTGGTCGCACAACAAGTAGGGTAGCAGCTGGTTTATGACTACTTTCCTGCTCGGTAGGAAAATACCCTGACAAGACCTGACCAGCGCTCCAGCCGGGCCATAACTTTCACCTTGGGGTCCTGCCAGTTCACCTGCCAGGTCTCCTAAGAAGGACTCCGGTAGATATTGAAAGAGAGGAAATACGCGGTGCTGCATGAAAATGGTCTCATGTCCTCTGGCAGGGTTCCACCTACCACTGACGAATTAAAAGTTCGTAAGATTTCACCCAGTTGATCCAAGTAGAGGATGCCATGGAGAAATACTCTTGGCACTCGCGTATCGTCTGCAGGTCAGCGAGATAAGGAGCACGTCGTGGGCATAGGCTGAGAGGACGATCTCGCTGTCCACTTCGCGCACAGCCAGACCCGTTAACCTCCGCCAAAGAAGGCATAGAAATGGCTCTACACAATAGACAATAGGTGCAGGAGTAGACCCTTCGGCCTTTGAGCCAGTACCACCATTCAATGTGATTATGGCTGATCATCCACAATCAATAACCGTTCCTGCCTTCTCCCCATATCCCCTTGACTTCGCTATCTTTAAGAGCTCTATATAACCCTTTCTTGAAATCATCCAGAGAATTGGCCTCTACTGACTTTTGTGGCAGAGCATTCCAGAGATCTACAACTCTCTGGGTGAAAAAGCTTTTCCTCAACTCTATTCTAAATGGCCAACCCCTTATTCTTAAACTGTGGCCTTTGGTTCCACACAGACAGTGTTCAGCTGGCCGGACATGGGGCACTCCTGACGTGGAAAGAGCGATGTCAATGATCCATTGATCCTGGCAAGGCAATCTGCGGCGGTGTACAGCGCCCAAGGTGTGGTCCTATCCCAAATCCCCACAGTGGGACAACCAGCAAACTCTGGTCTACCCGGTACAACGCCTTTTGCTGGTCAAAGGAGTGAAACGCTGCTGGACATTCAATTTCTTGGAGAAGGTTATCAGGTCCCAGGAGAGATGGACATTATTCTGAATGGCAAACAAGAGAAAATCTGCAGATGCTGGAAATGCGAGCAACGCACATAAAATGCTGGAGGACCTCAGGAAGTCAGGCAGCATCTATGAAAAAAATGTGAGTTTTGTGTGTGTTGCCCTGAATGGACCGGTCCGAGACTGTGTAAGATTGGTCAGGATGGATCATCTGTCAGAACACCGAGTGAGAACAGTTGGCTATTGCCTAGGTGAAAATCTTGTTGTCCGCGCCCAAGAGAGAGACCGGAGGCAAGTTATCTAGTAGGTGGAGGTCTCCCTTCATGGGCAACGACAGCTCTCTGCCATGAACTGGGCTATTTTCCAGGTGGCTAGACTCTCCCCTAGGAGAAGGCAGTAATCATTCCCCAGCACATATCAGAAAGCCTGCAAGAACTTCCGGTCAGACCTTGCAGGTCAGGTGACTTGCCCCTCTGCAGTTGCCGAGAGGCTGGACACATGCTTTCTCGAGTCAGGAGAGCGTTTATCTGCTCTGTCGTCTCTGGGTTGACCATTGGAAAACTTTTCCAGACCTCACTGCACGCATCCTCAGTTGACGGGTCTGGCAAGAGAGGGGAAAAATAAAACACCCGTAGAAGGGGCGGATTGGTCCGCGCACAAGAGAGAGACTAGAGCCACTCCTGAAGGGTCTGGCAAGAAACAAGACTCTTAAAAGCAGTGGGCCTGTGCTTTGATTTCAGCTGGATCTGTGATGAAGGAGCCATCAGTATCTAGTTACTGTATTACCTACTTTTGAACTTCCCGCCACGTCTCCAACGACCAGAAGAATGTTGAGCCAAGATCCAGATCCTTCACGAACTCGGCTTTGGAGCTTCAGATCCATCAGTGCGTCCGTATACAGATCGAAATACATCTACAAATACCCCATTTGCGGCTTACCAACTGCGACTGCAGTGCTAGAGCCATGGGATGCTCCTCGTACGTTAAACCTTTTATTCCCGAGATAACATTTGTGAATTTGATTGAGTTTTAACTGTACCCGGGCCACACCTGACTTCCTGACATGACTTCCTCGATATTATACCCAATCTATTGGTTCCTTAAGGTTCTGATACCCACAGTTACGGTCCTCCAGGTGATGTTCGAATGTAGCAACTTGGGCCGCCAGGACTTCCACATCCTGTAGCAACAAGGGGAGAGTTATCGATTCCATAGGAGCTCCTCACAGAACGTTAAGCAGATCAGAGAGAAACTCCACCTACACCATTCCATCTACCTGTCCCAGGGTCAGACAGAACATTGAACATCCCACTCCTGCATTGTGCCATCCCACTCTCCCGGGGCCAGGCATAACAGTCAGATTGTATTGTCCTACACTTCCGGGGCGAGGCACGGATTAATTATACCTCTACGTCCTCCAGTCACGCCATCCGAGGTGAGAAACAAAGTGCAGCTCCATCTACATCGTCTCTTCGTGTACAACTGTGGTCAGACACAGTGTAAGGCTCCCTCTGCTCCGTTCCATCACACAGTTCCTGGGTCTAACACAAGGTCAAGCTCCCTCACCGGTCGGGGGAAACACAGCACATATGGTCTAGAAGACGTGCTAGCATAAGGTGGTGCCTTGCCGATGCCAGGGTCACAGATGTCAGAGTGGTTGCACAACATTCTGGAGGGGCAGGGTGAACAGACAGCGGTCATTTTGCACGTTAGTACACTTGAGACAGGTAGAACACAGGATGAGGTCCTAACGAACGAATATAGGTAGTTGGTTAAGAGGATAAGCGTCCAAATGTGGTGATCGCTAGATTATTTCTGATACCACGTACCAGGTAATTCCCAAATGAAAGTATCTGTCAGAGGAATGTGTGGCTGAGGTGCTGATGCATGGGGCAGGGATAAGGGTTCCTGGGTTATGGGTGCCCTTCAGGGACAAGGGCGACCTGCACAAGAGAAAAGTGGTGTACTTGAATCAGAGGGGAACTGATGGTATTGTAGAGATGTTTGCCTGTGTTACACGGGATGATGTAAACTAGATTGGGACTGTGAGTTCGTCAGGAGATAAAGTAGTAGCCAAAAAAGTAGTAAATTTCGGAAATTTCTGTTCGATTTGACTCTTTTATGCAGATTATTCCGTTGAATGTTTTTATTGCAGTTTGCATTACTTATTTATTGTCAGCTTGCATTTTAGTTAGATTTTATAATCAGTTTAATACGCCCCCTGGTGGTTATATTGGTATAGTGGCTGAAACTTGTCTTGGAACTCCATTGCCAAAGCATGCGCTTTCTCATTGGTTAATTCATATCTGTAAATTTGAGCACGATCTCCATATCTATGGGTATAAAATTAGCTACTCCATGTAGAGCGCCATGATCTCTTCCTTCACTTAGTGAACCCCAGTGTCTGCCCGTTCTCAATGTTCTTTAGTTCTATCAATAAATCGATCGTGAAGCAAAATGTCTCCTGCTGTTTTCTTAACTTCTGAAAAAACTTTGGATTAGAAATTTCGGGATCCAACCAAGGCAAGGGTAGTCTAGAGCAAAGGGTGGGGGGGTTGGGAGAATGGAACTGTATTTATTTCATTGCCCGGGGATTAATAGAAAAAGTGGACAAACTCAACGTGGGTCGACTCCAGAGACCAGGATGTTTTAGCATGCAGACACTGAATGAGCGAAAGGAAGGACTGGGGCTCACTGTTGCAGAGTACTGATCTGATAAACACGCTCACACTCTGCGAAAGCGGAGATTTTCTCGTTAAGAGATAATGGTGGAAACTCTTGATTATGGGTTCCCGAAACCATCCCTCAGAGTGTGGCCAATGCTTATGGCGACAACGGGGGCGCTGTTTAGGGAATACAGGACCTGGTCTATAAATATTTTAATTGTTTACAATACTATGCAAAATTCTTTGGCACATATATACAGCCCTGTGCAAAAGTTTAAGCGATATTTAACGCACTGCCGAAGGCCTTTGTAAACCTGGCAGAAAGGATATTGGGAATGGCAAGGGAGGGATTTGAAACCGGAGGTAGCAGGTCAACATGGGCGGGGGTGGTGCGGGTGCAACATTACAAGTTTATATATCATTACAGAATGTCTCTATTGCATCCCGCTCCCTCTACTCTACCTTTCCCTTTTCCCAACCATGATCCATCTCCCTGTCCCCTTCTCACTGTCAGTCTACATAGAGATCCATATCAGAATCAGGTTTATCATCTCGTCACTCACATAGAATGTGCCATGATTTTTTTTGTTTTTGTTGGAAGAAGTAGAGTATAATGTATAAAATTACTACAGCACCATGCAAAAAGTCTTATGCATTGTTTATATAGTGTATTATCTGTGGATTATATTTAATGGAGAATAATATCCAATGTATTGTCCATAGGGAGGGTCTTGACCGGAAAACACCATTGTTTATTTATTTCCATAGATTCTGTCTCAGAATCTGAGTTCCTCCAGTATTTTGTGTGTTGTTCTCGAAAGTATTACTTCTGCCGGAGTGCTATTACTTGCTAACAGCCATGAACCGATTGACCGAGTAGAAACAGGCAGCAGCTACGGAACAGCACAATTCAAAACTGCTTTGGAATTTGTTGAGCTGTGTAACCCACTACAAATGGCACATAAATGGCTATGCATAGATGAAATAGATGCGTAAAATTCCATAATGCAGTAATGATCTGTTTGTGCAGTAACTTCGGTGTTGCGACTATCTGACACAATCAATCAATCTTCATTTATCTGAAAGCAGCGCTCCGCCCGAAATCCAGGACTAACTCTGTTTCCGGCGGTAGTTGTCACCTATGATCAAATACATGATCATAGTTGAGAACGGCACTCAGCCCTGTAAGTCTGTATGGGTTAAGCGGGTTGGACCACCATGACCTTTCCAAGTTCCACTCCAATCTCCATGGGGTTCCCCATTCTGTTGTCAATGAACTGATGAAAAACTCCGAACTTAATCAATGTTCCTCTGAACAAACAATGTTCCTTGCAAATCCTTCGCTGGCCTGCAGGCCGCCATTGGGCAAGATGTAGTACCTGCTTAACCCCCGGCCAGGGTCATTTGAAGCAATGTTAGGAAATGGTGGGTGGCCTTATGAGCAGCTGTGGCATATCACATGTCCTGGACAGGTGACCACCGACAGTGGGCAGCCATTCTCTGAAGAGTAATGCTATTGGCTCAGGCCACTCATTTTATAAAGACACTGCCCAAAAGTGGCAAACCACTTCTTCAGGCTTCATTGGATGTTTGAAATTCCATCCAAGCAACGCCTTCAGTAATTTATTGTGAATTAATTTCAAACCTGCATGCGCCGTTCTTTTCCGATAAAGATTCAAATATTATTATATTGTCTTTCTTCAGTACGCAAATGAAATGAGAACAAACTGACTGTTAGTCCCGTTCAACAGAATAAGTAGAAAGAACACAATAAATATAATTTTAAAAGCACTCCCAAGACAGGAAAGGTAAAAATAACTGTATGATGTTTGGGTTTCCTGGGCTCTCTGGTTTCATCCCACGGTCTAAATACGCACCAGTTAGTAGGTTAATTGAACATTATAAACCGTCTTGTGATTAGCCTAGGGGTAAATCGGGGTAAATCGGAGGCGTGCTTGGTCGTGTGGCTCGAAGGGTCACGAGCCTATTCCTCGCTCTATCTCAATAAAATAAATTAAACTCTAAGAGCGATTTATGTAAAATCATTCAAATGCTCAGTTTATAAATTTTGAAAAGCTCTGCAAATGCGTTTTTGTCGTCAGCGCTGGCAGCAGACAGGGAGTGTGGCCGGTATTGTAATCTCTATTTATGTATGTATGTATGTATGTATGTATGTATGTATGTATGTATTTATTTATTTATTTATTTTGTGATTATAGGCAGAACTGGTTCTTATGTCCGAACGAGCCGCGCCGCCAAGCAGCACACACATTTATGGCAGCGCGTTCAATTGCAGCGACTTCAACTGTGTCAACCAAAGGCATTATTGACCTGTTTAAATGTGGTTTTCTGATCACAAAATTTTATTGGACATTAACAACTTAACGTACTCGGGATCTTGCCCATCAGCGAGTTGGCAGAGAAAGTAAAGAAGCTGAACTTGTAGCGGATCGAGCGGTTGCCTAAGTCAGAGAGGTGTCGGAAGTGTCGGTGCGCGAGGAAAGTGTGTAGTCTAACACAGGGAAATCTTAGTAGCTTTTTTTTTGTGATCCAGAGACCCTGTTCGACATTGTTACTGCGGATTGCTGTGTCTGCTTCATATTTATTGGGTGGCGGCGGGGAAGCTGCGTAGCCTCGATGGTTACGAAACTTAGCTCTCAGGCCCCATTGTTGCCTGTTGACAGCCGCCCAGGAGAACAGCGCAGAGTCGTGCACTCCGCCGAAGGCCGCGTAGCGCAGACACCAAACTGCATTCGATGTTGCCTCCTAGAGTTTGGTCGCAGAAGACAAACCGTATTGTGTTCCACTGGCTGCTCCTGCATCATGCATGGACTTCGGTCGTTGGACTATATTTTCTGTGTGAAGTTTAAAGATATCTTATTTGTGCTTGCTATATGTGCTTTGTGTTGTGTGATTGTTGGTACCGTGTGTTTCACCCTTGCCATCCGGGTAACTTAAAGGTTCAATGGTTCAATTTAATGTCAGTGAATGTATCCAGTATACAACCTGAAATTTTTACTCTTCGCTGACATCCATGAAATAGATAGAAGGAAATCCCAAATATCGAATGACAGAAAAATGTTATAAGCCCAAAGTTCCCTCCCCCTTCGACATGCTCGCAACAGTAAAGCAACAACTATCCCTTTCCCGCACTTGTTCCAGCAAAAAGCATGAATCCATCAAATGGAATGGGAAAGCAAATAGAAGGTTGGCCTTTATTGCCAGAGGAATTGAATGTAAGAGCAGGGAGTTTATGCTGCAAACATAGTGCTGAGGCCACAGCTGGAATGCTGCGTTCAGTTCCGGTCTTCCTTCTGGAAGAAGGATATATTGTCTTTGGAGGTGGTGTAGAGGAGACCTACCATGTGGAGTTAAGGGATGAGGAGATTAGACTATGAGGAGAGACTGTGGCGCCTGGGACTGCACTCCCTGGAATTCAGCCGAATGGAAGGAGATTTTAAATAAAATTATGAAAGGGATAGATAAGATAGAGGTAGGAAAGTTATTTCCACTCGTAGGTGAGACTGGAATGGGGCACGTAGCCTGAAGATACGGGGGAGGGGGGGAGGAGCTGCTTTTCCAGAGACTGGTGAATCTGTAGAATTCTCTGCCCAATGAAGCAGTGGAAGCTACCTCAGTGAATATATTTAAGACACGTCTAGACAGATTTTTACATAGTAGGGGAATTAAGGGTGATGGGGAAAAGGCAGGTAGGTGGAAATGAATCCTTGGCTAGGTCAACCGTGATCTTAACACTCGTCGGGCCAGATCGCCTACACCTGCTCGTATTTGTTATATTCGTATGTGGAATAGAAAAGGTGAGGAATTCTTGAAGAGGGATTATCAGGTACTAGGTAGAACGTTCAAAAAGATTCCCACCCTCCCACTTGGCAGTGTGTGTAAGAATAGGACGATTTTTTCAGATGTATATTTGGCTCGGGCCGTGGTGTAGGGGACAATCATTCCTGAATGATTGGGTTCGCTTCAGGGGAAGGTACGATCTGTACAAAACGGATGGCTTCAAAATGAACACGATGGGTACAAATATCCTTGCGGGCAGCCAGTCTAAGCTGATCGGAGGCTTTCAACTAATATGGCAGGGCTATGTGAACCGGAGTGATGGAGCTGATGATAGTGTAATTGGTTTCGAAGCTGACGCAGTGTGTAATCATACTGCTTTGAAAGTGAGGCTGATGATAGGGCAAAACTTCAGTCAACAGAATGAGGTGAAATGTGAAATGGTGATGAAATCTAAAAGGGTGATAAATACAGGACGGGAAGTGTTATATTTGAATGAGCAAAGTATACGGAATGAGGAAGATGAACTTGCAGCACAGTTACAGATTGACACATGGGGCGATGTGGGCAGAATTGAATCGTAGCTGAAAGAAGGTTGCAGCTGGGACATTACAGTCCAAGCCCAACTATTGTATCAAAGTATATAGTGCATCGGGGAGTCTATGCCAAGGGGTGGGTTAGTAAAAACTGAAATCAAATCATTCGAAAGAGCTGACTTAAAAACGGAAGATGTAGAAACGTTGTGGGTAGAGCTAAGAAGTTGGAACGTTAAAGAGACTCCGATAGGAGTTATTTACAGACCTGCAAACAATAGTAAAGATGCATTCTAAAAATTACAACGCCAGGTAGAAAATGTATGTCAATTGTATAATAGTCGGGGAGGATCCGCTTGTTGCTGGATACCAGGAGGTTGAATTTGTAGAATGCCTACGAGATGGCTTTTTAGATCAGCTCGTGGTTGAGCCCACGCCTGTTCAGCTATTTTGGATAGGGTGTTGTACAATGATCCGGAATTGATTATTGAGCTTAAGGTAAAGGAACCCTTAGGGGAAAGTGATCATCTTATGAGAGGATTCACCCTGCAATTTGGGAAATAGAAGCTCAAGTCGGTTGTATATACCGTAGTCAGCATGCTTTATTTAATGGAAAATTTTACAACAAAACTTTGAGGAAGTAACAAGCAGGATAAACAAAGGAGAATCGGTGGATGTGGCGTACTTTCATTTTTAGAAAGCCTTCGACAAGGCACCACAGATGAGGCGGCTTAAGAAGCTTAGAACCCCGTGAATATATAAGGAAAGATACTAATATAGATAGAGCATTGTCTAGTTGATAGGAAGCACAGACTGGGAATAACAGGAGCATTTTCTGTCTGGCTGCCCGTGACTACTGGTATGACGGTGGATGACGCAATTGATTGCTTTGCATCTAGTTTTGTGTTCGGTAAGAACATTGCATTTACCTTCCTCACCACAGACTCGACCTGCAAATTTACCTTTGGGGAACCCTGCACAAGTTCTCCCAATTCCCTTAGCGCTCCAGACTTTTCTATTTTCTTTCCATTTAAAAAAGAGTGAACAATTTCCCTGTGCTCCAACTGTTAGCCTTGTGCCAGTAAGCCACTGCTTTATCCATGCTAGAATCTTCCATGTAGTATCTTGTGTTGTAGCGCGTTAGCAGCCTCATGTGTGGTGTGCCACGCACTCGCAACCCTGTAAAAGTATCAGCAACAATAGAACACACCTGGAGTCCAGTTTCATGTTAACAAAACACTACTTTATTAGTAGCTACGTCATATAGTAACTTAAACCAGGTAAGTGAAGAGTTAACGGTGTTATGCACATATAGGTGTAAAGATATACATCCCCAAAGCTCATCAAGCTTAGGTGGTAAGTGGTACATTCTTACGATGGTATATAAGAAAAGTTCAGTTAATCCTCAAGTTAATTAATGCGAGATATTTGTAAGCCAAAGGCAAATGTGAGAAGGCAATTACGTTGACATTCCACAGATCCCACGACAGCAGTATCAAAATAACAATAACAGTAGGTTTCATCTCCGAAGTTGTAACGCCACAGTGATCCTCCACAAATATCCTTTCAACACAAGTGGTACCACAACCGAATTCAGCTGCGGGACATCCCAAAGTGGTGGCCACAGGATCCACGTATGGATTATCACCAACAGTAGCTTATCACAAAAAGGGGACCATCTTCAAGGGAACCACCAACCAGGCAAAGGTTGACACGCGGGTAGATTCCACAAGGTTACACCAATCACACAAAGCGTGATAGCCATTTATCCAGTTCCACGACAAAGGAAATAAATCCAACAGTGATATGCCACAGGGGTGTCTTTCTTCAGTAAACTACCACACCCAGACAAAGGGTAAACACACACGTAGTATTCACAAAGGTTTTCCCCTCACCAGAGAAGCCACTCCTGTGGGTTAACTAAGTGATGATCACACTTTTGTATTCAAATGGAAACAAACTCACCCTCACGGGCTACTTAGAGACAGAGGGTCCAAAACAGTGATCTCCTTGTCGCTAGGTTTCTTCTGTTTCAAACCTTCCGCTCCTCTCCTCTCTTCTTTGCAAACTTTTTCATGTGTGAGAAACGTGTGAGAGTCATTTATCAACACTCTGGATGGATCTCAACTCACCCCTTTTGGGCTACTGAAAGTTTAAACCAACCACCGACTCATGGCGTCTTCCATTGACCGAATTCATGTTGACTCCAACTGTATGTGTTTGTGTGTCTGTAACTGTCCTTGTATATTTAAAACCAACTGCAGAGAAACCATAACATCGATTGCCCATCAAATAACTCCACCTCTCTCTCTCTCTCTCTCTGGAGCAGCTCAAACAGTGTCCAAAAGTCAATCTCATTCTCTCGGCGTTTTAAAGTGTCAGTCCACAGAAAAAATTAACCGTAGGGGTACATAACAGGTGCATTGTCAAAAGCCTTCTGAAAATACAATTCAATACAACAAACCGATTCTCCTTTGTCTAACATACTTGTTGTTTCTTCAAAGACTTGCAACAGATTTGTCG
This sequence comes from Hypanus sabinus, assembly GCF_030144855.1. Lineage (NCBI taxonomy): Eukaryota > Metazoa > Chordata > Chondrichthyes > Myliobatiformes > Dasyatidae > Hypanus > Hypanus sabinus. The sequence continues at coordinate 33,587,851 of NC_082729.1, read as the reverse complement.
GATAAGAATTTCTCTTGAGGAAACCATGTTGACACCGTCCTATTTTATAGTATACCTCCAACTATCCTAAAGCTTTATCCTTGAATAACGGGTTCAACACCTTTCCAACCATGGAAGCCAGACTAACTGGCCAATAATTTCTTTTCTTCTTTCTCTGTCCCTTCCTGGAGAGTGGAGTGATGTTTGCAATTTTTCAACCTTCTGGTTACACACCAGAATCTAGCGATTTTGAAAGATCATTTCAGATACCTCCACAATCTCATCACAAACACCTCTTTCAGAGCCCTGGGGTATAGACCATCTGGTCCAGGTGAGTTCTCTACCTTCAGACCTTTCAGATTCCCAAGAACTTCATTGGGAATGGTAACTTCACACACTTCATGGCCCTTGGCACATCGAAATTCCACCATGCTGCTAGAGTGAAGAGTGATGCAAAATAATTATTCCGTTCCTCCGCATTTCCTTATCCTCAATTACCAGCTCTTCAGCGTCGTTTTCCTGCGCTGTAATGTCAGATGCATTTTATGTATTTGAAGAAACGTTTGATATCCTCTTTAATATTATTAACTGACGTACTTTCACCTTTACATTCTTAATGACTTTTTACATGACTTCTGTTGGAATTTAAGAACTTCCCAATACTCTGACTTCACTAATTATTTCTCGCATAATGTATATACCCTCTCTTTGGCTTTAAGTTGTCTTCTCTTGTTAGCCTCGGCTGTGTTATCCTGCCTTTGGAATACTTCTTCCTCTTTGGGATGTATATATCCTGTGCCTTCCAAACGGCTTCCAGAAATTCCAGCTATTGCTGCTCTGCCATCATCCCTGCCAGTGTTCTTTCCCAATCAATTCTGCTCAACTTCCCTCTCGTGCATCTGAAATTCTCTTTATTCCACTGTGATACCGATACATCTGATTTTCCCCTTCTAAAATTCAGGGTAAATTCGATCATATTATTGGAACACCATGGTTTCTTCGGCTGCTATGTCTGGGGAAGACAATCTCCGGCACTACCGAACTTGTGAGATTGAGGGACGATCACACCCTAAGCCCCCTGTCTGCTTGGATGCTGTGTAATTCCCTACTCTGTTATAAAATGGTGTCATGGAATCACAGATAGTTCATCGCATACGATTAAGATTTATCTTTAGAGTTCTTAAGTTGACTAAAGGGTTTGTAAAGAAAATTAAAAAAAGGGCCAATTTTAATGAAACAGACTACTGCGGACAAGTTGGAGCTTACAGTTTCCCCAAGTCGCCGATCGTCAATCGATCTCACACCGGGCTTTGTCGAATCACGGTCCCGCTCTGGGTCGAATCCTACGACTTCTTCTCTCTGGCGTATTTCCTCTTCATCCCCTCTCGAACAAAATACCCCAAGCCCAACCTTAGTGTCCCTCACCAGTGAAGCCTCCTCTTCAATTCGACCAGCCTAATAGGAAGGCACACATTTCTCCTCATCTTTTATCTTCAACAATAATCGAAACATATTCTGAAAACAAGCAGTTCTCAGAGAGCTGCCAAACTGAAATAGAGAACAGCGCAAACTGAAATACACACAACGTAACAGCAAATATATGTACCTGGGCATTACACTATGATCACTTGCCCATAAGGGCTCTTTTAGCTGAAGTTCTGTAGCCAATTACGGTCCATTGCACAACACCCAGTCCACAATAGCTGATCCCTGAGTGAGCTCAACCTCAAGCAGCTCCAAAAGGCCGTCTCCAACGCATTCCAGAAACCGTGGGAGCCTCGGCTTGTGATTCGGCCCGTTCTCCTACACTCCTGCTATAAAGCATGGACAGGCTAACGGCCCCCACGTCTCCCGTGCCCCCAAAACTACACGGCAGTTCCACCGCCGCTGCGTCAGCACTAGTCTGACCTAAAAGAAAGTTTTTGCTCACCATTTTATGAAACCTCTGCTCCACAATTGTAACTGCTCCTACGACTTTAACAACACTTAAAATTCGAATTAAATTTCGTCAGGGATACGAATATCTACCTTTACACAATACACATGCATTCGTTATCTGTAACCTTGTGGACTCGCACCACTGCTCAACCCTTACAGCGTACACTGTAAATGCCCATTGGAAAATTAATCAGAGCGTCGAATATGGTGACGTAAACGTACTTTGATGATACACTTACGTTGAACTTTGAACTTTAGTTCCACAGAGTCGGTGTTGGGACCGCTCCTTTTCTGGTCATATGTTAATGATTGGAGGATGGAATTGAAAGTTTTGTGGCAAAGTTTGCGGACTTTGCAGGGAGAGGGCAGGGAGTCCTTTACGATGGGTTCAGGAAGCAGGGAATCTGCAGAAGGACCGAGGGTTCAGTAAATTGGCAAAGAACCGGCGGACAGTGTAGATAATTTCCTCAGCCATGCACATTGGCAGAAAGAATAAAGCTGTTTTTTCTAAACGGGCAGAAAATTCAAAAATTGTGTACAGTTCTGGTCACCGAATCATAGGAAAGATGTCAACAAAATAGAGAGAGTACAGAGAAAATTTACTAGAATGTTGCATGGGTTTCAGCACCTAAGTTACAGGGATAGATTGAACAAGTTAGGTCTTCATTCTTTGGAGCGTAGAAAGTTGAGGGGAGACTTGATAGAGGTATTTAAAATTATGAGAGGGATAGAGTTGACGTGGCTAGGCTTTTTCCATTGAGATTAGGGGAGATTCAAACAAGAGGACATGAGCTGAGACTTAGGGGGAAAAGGTTTAAGGGTAACATGAGGGGGAACTGCTTTACTCAGAGAGTGGTAGCTGTGTCGAACGAGTTTCCAGCAGAAGTGGTAGAGACAGTTTCGGTATTGTCATTTAAAGCAAAATTGTATAGGTATATGGACAGGAAAGGAATGGAGGGTTATGGGCTGAGTGCGGGTCAGTGGGATTAGGTGAGAGTAAACGTTCGGCACGGACTAGAAGGGCCGAGATGGCCTGTTTCCGTGTTGTAATTGTTATATAGTTATATGGTTAAAACTCTGAGGTACAAGCGACCTCGGCGTCCTCATGAAGACTTCTCAAAGTGCTCATTTGAAGGATGAGTCGGTGGTGTGCAAAGCAAATGCAATGTTCGAATTCATTCGTCAGAAACAGAACAAAAACAGCAGGGATGCCATGCTGAACCTTTATAAGAGATTGGTCGGGCAACTCTTGTACAGTCATGAGTAGTTCCGGGCTCCTCATCTAAGAAAGGGTGCGTTCAAATTGGAGAGAGTTCAGGGGAGGTTCACGGCAATGATCCCGGGAGGAAAGGATATGTGACCGATAACTCTAGGGCAGAACTCGCTCGAGTTCAGAAGAATGAGGAGGGATTTCATTACAACTTATCAAATACTAGAAGGTCTAGATAGAGTGGACGTGGGGCTGATGTTTCCTATGACGGGTGTCTATGACCGAAGGCACAGCCTCAGAATTAAAGGCCATCCCTTTGGAATAGACGTGAAGCGGACTTTCTGCAACCAGGGGGCGGTGAACCTGAGAGTGCCCAGTCGTGGAGTTGTTTAAAACGGAAGTTGATAGTTTCTTGATTAGTAAAAGCATCTAAGACTAAGGGAGGATGACGACGGGGTTCAGCCGGATAATAAATCAGCAATCAGCCCACATTGCCCAATAGCCTAATTCAACTCCTACTTCATATGAGCTTTAGTCTGAACAACCGAAACCTCCACATATTTCTTGTAATGGAATAAACTGAGCTGCATACAATACCCCATCAAATGCGTCTCATACATTAACCCTTTAATTCCCGGGATCATTCTTGTGAAACCCCTCCGGACCTTCTCCACGTCATTTCTTAATTAAAACTGCTCACAATTTACATATCCTAATTCAGACTCCAGCGACAAGAACCCTAATTGCGTCTTGACAAATGCGAGTACTGTCCGAGAGGCATGGAATGCTCCTCGATCGTCAACCCTTTCATTCCCGGTTTTACATCCACGCATTTAATTGCTTTTAAACCTGGTTAAGCCACACGTGACTTCCAGCCATGACTTCCTGAATCTTAAACTCAGTGTCCCAACTATTTGGTTCCTTAAGGTTGTCATACCCAAGGAAGATAGTGAAGATACGCTCCCAATACATATTAAATGCTCCCAATGGTGTCCATCTCCAATGGCCTCTGATAATGAAGTCCAGCTCTTGGCTTTCTTTGGGTCTATTTCGCGCTGTTTCTTCGAATAAATGAAACACCCCGACCCGCCCCAACGCCCAGAGACTCCAGACCAGAAACTGAGACAGGGCTTTCATGCTAAACATAGTATTTTATTGATTACACATGGGAATGGTAGAGGCAGTAGAAAAACTCTGAAGCGCATATTCTGGTTAGCCTTAAAGACGGTGGCTGCAGGGTTTTCGGAAGCTGGAAAGAGGGAGAGTGCCAGTTGGAACAGTGAAGCCGGAGGAGGGACCGGGGTGTGAATGATCGCCTAGAAGAAGGGGGGAGTGTTAAGTGATGCGGTAACCCTTTAAGGGCAAGTAGGCCCGATGCATCAGCACTGTCCCTTGCTCCAGGAAACACACACGCGATCTCCCTCCTCCAGCTGTAAGAGGCAGCTACTCTCGGAAATTTTGGGTTGGGTGAGGGATGACGGGAGAGTGCAGTCGAGGCGATCGTCTAGGCCCTCCTGCAGTCCTGGCAGATTCAGTTCATTTTATCAGGAAATTGTTCAATAAATGCGTGGGTGGCTGAAGTCGAGCTGGTGACATCTGTACCCTAGTGTGCAGAGAGGGGAAAATGTTAAGATCAAACATATCTCTGCGAAACCTCTACAACTGGTCACTAGTTTGTTATTGACCCAAGAACCCAGACAAGCATGACTGAACGGACACCAGTACAGCTCAGGAACAGTATTCTAGAGATACTCAAACCGTCCTGTGTGGCATCAACAATCGTTTCACGTTCAAAGTTACTTAGATGACATTTCCCTCGCATTCTAATGTTAGCTCTGAGAAACAACTGATTCTCTGGAACACAGATCATATAACATTGAAATGTAGAGCACATTACAGGCACATCGGCCCACAATGTTGCGCCAACTTTGTAACCTATCTAGAAATTGCCTAGGATTTCCCTAGCGCATAGCCTTCTAAGTTTTTAAGCACCATGTACCATTCTAAGAGGGTGTCAAAAGAACCCTCAGCATCCACTACCGCCGCCGGCAGTACATACCACGCACCCACCACTCTCTGTGTGAAAACCTTACCCCTGACATCCCTTCGATACCTGTTTCCAAGCACCTTAAAACTGTGCCCTCTGTCTTTTTTTTTTAGCCTCTTCAGCCCTGGGAAAAAAAACCTCTGGCTATCCACACGATCAATGCCCATCATCATCTTATAGACCTCTGTCAGTTCACCTCTGATCCTCTGTCGCCCCGAAGAGTAAAGGCCAAGTTCACTCACCCTATCCTCATAAGGTACGCCCTCCAATCCAGGCAACATCCTTGCAAATCTGTTCTGCATTCTCTCTATAGTATCCTCTATAGACCATGAGTGCATGCTGTTATGCAGTGAGTTAGGGCCACATGAATGACTGATTAGATATCTGCATTAACGAGCAGATGTACATGGGTACCACATATAGCGGCCACTGATTGCATACAGCGTCGTTACCTTTATTAGTCAAGGTTATGAATTCAAGAGCCGGGAAGTCAGGCTGTCGTTTTAATCAACTCTGGTTATACCGTATCTGGAGTATAACGTTCAATTCGGGCCACCCAATTATAGTGGCGTCGTGGGTAGAGAGAGTTATGCCCCTTAAGTGCCGATGTCGAATCTGCTTCTACCAGTACCTCGGGAGCGCATTCTGTCACCAAGCACTCCGTGGTTAAAAATATATAACCTGCTTCGCACGTATCTGCTTTGGAATTACCCTCCACATTAATGTTCAATAAATGTGTTCTGGCATTAGACATTTTGACAGCACGGAAAGGATAATAATCTCAGTGCCATAAAAATGTTCTCACCTTGGGGGAGAAAACTGACCATTCCTCAACATAGTTCTTGTGCTCTGAATGTGTCTTACCGTGCTCGGGTTACACCAGTGAATATACTAGCATATTGCCCAATGCCTTCTGCCCCTACTTCAAAGCTTCCACATCCATCCTCGTGTCATACTGCCATGGCGAACTACAGCGCAAAAACAGGGACTTCAGCCCGTCTGGTCCGTGTCGAAATGTTATCCTGCCAAGTTCCATCGATCAAACCGCACTCACCTGTGCCTACAAATAACTGTTTGCATGCGATAGTGGACTCATCCTGGTACACCGCTTCCACAGCCAGCATGAACCAGGTGAGGGTAGCCGGGAGCCTCCAACCCCAGAGAGACGGATGTGCCTATCCCAGCATGTGAAGCAGTTCAGGTGGACAGGACAGATGAGATCAATGGCAGGGTTCAATGGCTGAGAAGGTGATGGTGCAACGTTTCATGGAGAGCGAATGGAAGTCAAGGCACAGAAGGCGCCATGGCTATCCACTGCAGCGGAGGAAACAATGACAGATTTCCTACTATTACACGAAGCTTTCTGAGGCTGAAAAAGTGGAACTGACCAGTGCAAAGACTTCTTTCACTAAAACAGGTTATGGCATCGCACAGGTTATGTCATCGTCGGAAGCCATGGACAACCAACTCTTAAGTGTTGAAATCAAACCCACAACCACCACTTTCACTGGCAATTCGATTTGAATATAATCTCACCAACCGATTACATGCAAATTCAATATGTTATCCTGTTCTCTGTTTTAGGATAACAATGTGCAAAACTTCTCTTTACCATTATATCTACCCGTGACGCTACTGTAGTGGTGTAACCAAAACTGAACCTGCAGTAGTACTCCAGCATCTACCCGGAGTTGCCTACTGTGGCTGGGATTTATAGACCATAAAAACATAGGACAAGGGAGCAAAATTAGGCGATTTGGTCCACTGGGTCCACTCCGCCATTTAATCATGGCTGATCATTTTTTCCACCTCAGCCCTACTCCCCAGCATTCTCCCCATTAACATTGATGCCCTGTAAAATCAAGAACCTATAAAGCTCTGTCTTAAATACCCTCAACGAAATGACCTCCACAGCTGCCTATAGCAATAAATTCCACAAATACACTACCCTCGGCAAAAAAGAAATTTTGTCGCATCTTTACTTTAAATTTACGCCACTCTATCATGAGGCTGTGCCCTCTTCTCCATAACTTCCCCAGCAGGGGAAATACCTTTTCCACATCTATTCTGTCTGGGCCTTCCAACAAACGAAACATTTCAATGACAGTCCCCCACATCGTTCTGACGTCCAGTGAGTAAAGACCCAGAGCTATCAAGCGTTACTCGAATGACTATTCTCGGAATCAGCCTTGTGATCCTCCTTTGAACACCCTCCAATGTCTGTGCATATATCCTAGATGACCCAACACTGCTCACAATCCTCAAGCTGAGGCCTAACGAGTGCCTGATAAAGCCTCAGCAGCACACCCCTGCTCTTGAATTCTAGATCTCTTGAAACGAAAGCTAACATTTGCCTTCTTCACCACGGTGTCTACTTGCAAATTAACCTGTAGGGCATTCGGCACAAGGACTCCCCAGGCCCTTTGCATAGCAGATTTTTGGATTTCTCCCCCTTTAGAAAATAGACTGCCACAAGATTTTTGACTACCACAGTGCCCGGGTACACATTTTCCAACAATGTATTTCATCTGCCACGATTTTATGCATTCTCCTAATCTGTCTAAGTCCTTCTGCAGCCTAACAGTTTCCTCAGAGGAAGCGGTCCCAATACAGACCCCTGCCGAACACCACTACTCACTGACAGCCAACTAGAAAAAGATAATTTTATTCCCACTAGCTAACTCCTATTTATCTGCCAATGATTTAACCATGTTTGTAACTTTCCTATAATACCACGGGCTTTTAAATTGAGAAACCACCTTATGTGTGGCACCTTGTCAAAGGCTTTCTCAACGGTCAAATAAAGAACCTCCAGCGCATACCCTTTATCTATCCTACGTGTAATCTCCGCAAAGAATTCAGTAAGTTGTCAGGGATGATTTTCCTTTGAGGGAAAAAAGCTAATTTGTTCTATCTTGTTCTGTAATGCCATGTACTTCATAACCTCATTCTTAAGAATTGACTCCAACATATTCTCAGCCACTGAGGTCAGGCTAAGTGGTCTATATTTTCCTTTCTGCCTCCTTCCCAGTAAAGAGTGCAGTGACATTTGTAATTCTCCAGTCCTCTGGCACCATGCCAGACTCCCATTATTTTTGAAATAAATTTTCTCCTGTTATTACTACTCCAATCTCATTTTCTAGCGGTCCTATATCCACTTCCATTTAGTTTCATATATATTTTTTTAACATATTTGGATAAGCTCTCAGTATCCCCTTTGATATTGTTTCCTAGCTTCCTTTCATATTTCATCTTGTCTCTCCGAATGATTCTTTTAGTTGCTCTCTGTAGGTTTTTTAACAGCTTTCTAATCATCTGCCTTCCCTCTAATTTTTGATTCGTTGTACTCTTCTGGTTTTCCATTAGCTTTGACAGCCACGGTTGAAGTATTTTACCACTTCACCAATTCTGTGTTTTTGGAATACCACTGTCCTGAGCCTTCCTCATTTTCCCAGAAACTCACGGCCATTGCTGCTCTGCTGTCATCCCTGCGAGCATCTCCTTTCAATTTACGTTGGCCAGCTCCTCTCTGATACTTCTATAATTTGCTTTAATCCGAAAAATACTGGAATGTCAGACTAATTCCTCCTTATCAAACCTAAGGGTGTGTTCCCTCATGCAGCAAATTGGACAATCTACAGGGATCCTGTGGCACAATAACACAGTCAGAAGTGTTTCTCTCTCTCTCTCTCTTGGACAAACTCAGCAGGTATTGAAATAAAGTGCAGTCCACCATTCGGGCTGAAAACCTTCAGAAAGAATGGAAAGTAAAACTGGGGAGTGGTCTTGTAAGACGGGGTGAGGGGAACACCAGGCGGTAGGTGAAACTTGGAAGGACTGGGGTGATGAAGCAAAGAGCTTGGAAGTCGATTCGTAAAAGAGAGAGCAGGCCATGGGAGAAAGAAAAGAAAGGGCGGAGGAGCACTGTGGGGAGGAGATGGGCGGGCAAGGAGATAACATGGGAGAGGGACAATGGGATGGGAAATGGTAAACGTGGGGTGGAGGCATCACTGGAATTTTGAGAAATCGATGTTCATACCATCAGGTTGGAGGCTACCCAGACAGAACATAAGATTTCGATCCTCCTCTCTAAGTGTGGCCTTATCCCAACAGTGGTGGAGGCCATGGATGGCAATGGGAAATGGGATTAAAATTGTTGGCCACTGGGAGACGGAACAGTCTTCCAAACTATGTTGGTTGTCACCGATATGCAAGAGGCGACAACGGTTACACAGAACACGGTATATGACCCAAGTGACTCACAGGTGAAGTGTCTTCTCACCTGGAGGGACGGCCTGGGGCCTTGAATGGTAGTGAGGGATGGGGCGCAGGGACAGGTGTAGCATCTTTTCCATTTGTAAGGATAAGTGTCAGGAGGGAGATAAGTGGGAGGAACGAACAGACAATGGGATCGCTTAGAGTGCGATCCTTGCGGAAAGCAGAAAAGTTGGGAGAGTGGGAGGGAAAGATCTGTTCGGTGTTGGGTTCAAGTTGGAGGTGGCGTACGTTTCGGAGAATTATGTGCTGGACGTGGAGGCTGGTGGGGTGGTAGGGGGAGACATGAGGAACCCTATTCTGGTAGCGTGGTGGAAGGATAGGGTAAAAGGAGACGTGCATGAAAGGGAAGAGATGCGGTTGAGGGTAGCGTTGATGGGCAGGAAGGAAAGCCAATTTTTTAGAAAAAGGAGGACACCTCAGGATACAGCGGAGCCAGATGCATTAACAAAAAGCGATGACATTTTTTTAAGCAACAGGGTGGGCTGAGTTATAGTCGAGGTAGCTCCTTTGGTATATAATAGACATCTGTGGATGCGCTGCCTCCAGTGAGAGAGGGAGAGCAGTGAAATCAAGAAAAGGAAGGTATGCATCGGAAATGGGACAGGCGAATTTGGGGGCAGGGTAGAATCTGGAGGGAAAGCTCCTATCACCTGCCGTTTCACTCCCTTCATCCCCACCTTTCAAATCTAATGCTCAGTTTTCTTTTCCCAGTCCTGCCGAAAGGCTTCGGCTCGAAACGTCGACTGTACTTTTCCCCACAGATGCAGCCTGGCCTGTTAAGTTTTCTGTGTGTTTCTCGGACTTATAGCATCTCCAGATGTTCTCTTCTACGTCATTGGTGATTCTAGCCCCATGGGGAGCTTCGAAGATTCCCCTCTCCCCAAGCTTGAATGATTTAGGAATGCTAGGATTGATTAACAGAATGGTCCGAATGCCTTCCTTATGCATTATAAGAGAAGATGAGTTGGTGGAAAATGGGAAGGGCGTGGAATTCCCATTTATGTCTGTGTCATGTGATTGCCCACTTCCCAATGACCGTCTACTATTCGGGCAATTCCCCTGGGGCTCAGCAGGAGCAACACACACTTACGGGTATCTATATGTTTTGATATGTTGGTAACGCAGCCTTCCAACTCTCTTGAAAGCCTGTGGAGAGAATGAGAGAATCATTGATTCCATAAGATCTCCTCAATGAATATTGTACAAGTCAGACACAGAGTGAAGCTCTCTCCATACTGTCTGATCACACACTCAGAATAACGGTCCGTCCACACTATCCCATTAGAGTCTGCCGGTGTCAGCCACAGAAGCTCCGCCTACACTGCCCCATTTCACACGGCCAAGGTCAGGCACACAGTAAAGCTCCGTATCCAGCATCGCACAAGAGTGTCCAAGGGCAGACAGAGAGGACAGAGAGTGCAGTTCCTTTACCATCCCATTACACACACCTGGGGTCAGACAGAGTCCGAAGCTCCGTTTACCATCTTCTGGGGTCGTGCACAGATTGAAGCTCCCACTCCTTCGTCCAATCTCATACGCCCGGAGTCAGGCACAGAGTGAAGCTCTTTCCACAGCATCCCATTGCAGTCTCCCGAGTTTAGACACAGACTGAGGTTCCGGTACACCCTTCCAGCACACAATCCCAAGGTCAAACTCAGACTGAAGCACCCTCAACACCATACTGTCACAGACTGTCATGGTCAGCCACAGAGTGAAGCTCCATGTATACCGTTGCGTTACACGCTCCCGAGGTCAGACACAGAGTAAAGCTCCATGCATACTGTCCCATGAAAGTATCCAAGGTCAGACAGACAGGGCAATTCTATTCCCATGCCATCAAACACACCCGGGGTCAGACACAATCTGAAGCTCCCTCCACACTCTACCACCACACAATGCTGGGGTCAGGCAGAAAGTGAAGCTCCCACCATACCATCACATCACATATTCCCGGAGTCATACATGGAGTATGACACACCGTACTATCACACACTGCCGAGGTCAGGCACAGACTGAGACACTACCAAACCTTCCCAAGGTCAAACTCAGCCTAAAGCTCCCACCACCCCATCTCATCACACGCTTCTGGGGTCAGACGCAGAGTAAAGCTCCCTCTGCACCATCCCATTACACACTCCCGGGGTCAGAAATAAAACCAAGCTCCCTTAATAGGGACGGGGTCTGAAGGCAGGTGTAGTGTTCCTAGACTACATGCTAGCATAGTGCATTGCCTTGTAAGTGCCAGGGTCCAAGTTGTCTGAGTGGCTGCAGAGCTTGCTGGAGGGGCAAGGAGAAGAAACAGGTCATTGTGCATATTAGTAGAACTGAGTCAGGGAGATCAAAGGATGAGGTCCTATCAAAAACAAGAAGGGAAGCAATGTCGGGCTTACTTCATGTTCCACGGCCGAATTCCGAAATAGAAAGATCGCTCCGACGAACATGTGGCTGAGCTGATAGCGTAGGGGGCAGTTTCCGGTTCTTGCGTCACTAGGGGCCCTCCTGGGACAAGGGAGATCGGTACAAGAGGGACGTGTTGCACTTAAACTGGAGGGACCCGATTGTATTGTAGATATAGATGCCAGTGAGACAGAGGAGGATTACATCTCGGTTGCCTCTGAGCAAGTCCGGAGATAAAGAAGCAGCAATCTGGAGGGAATTCAGTAACCTGTGTTGGATTTGTCTGTTTAATTCTTCGATTTTGCTGATAATTGTTCTTTCCCTCGCCGTTTAAGAATTAATTACTTGCTTGTATTTTAAATAGTTCTTATATGCATGTAACAGTCAATCAAGCAACCCAGTGTTATGCTGGCATAGCTGTGGAAGCTTTTCATGGAATTCTATAATCAGAATATGTTCTCTCTCATTGGTTAATTATTATCTACAAATTTGAAAAGAATTTTCCTGATCTATGGGTATAAAAAGAAGTTGTTCCTTGCTGGGCGACATTTTTGCAGTTTGTCTCTGTCTTCATATGGCAGACTTCAATCACAGTCCGTTGTGAATGTTGCTTAGTCCAACAGCAGAATAGTCAGGCTATAGTAACGGGAAGGAAAGGGAAGAGTGAAGTTACATTTATTATCGTAACCAGGGGTGAACAGAAAAGGTGGACAAACTCATTGTACGTCGACTCAGGAGTCTCGGTTGTGAGATCAGAAGAGAAACTGACTCAGAAAAGGGAAGGCATTTTGATATGAGGGTGTAACAATACTGGCGACAGATAACACCTTTGGGAGTGTGGCATCATAAAGCGAGGCTGTGTGCGTAGAGCTGAGAAACTAAGAGGGGAAGGCCACTGTCGTGGAAAATGTTTAGACACCACAGCGTAGCTCCGTCTGCACCGAGCCATCACACTCGCTCCCGCAGAGAAACATGGAGTGAAGCTCCCTCCACAACATCCCATCACACACTTCCAAGGTCAGACACAGCATGAAACTCATTCTACACGGTCCAATCACGCATTCCGAGAGCCGGATACAAAGTGAAGCTCCCTCCAGACCGTCCCAACATACATTCCAGGCAGACATAGAATGAAGCTTCTTCTACACCTCCCGAACACACACTGCAAGGTCAGACATACAGTGAATCTCCTTTTGCACCATCCCATCTGACAGTCCTCGGGTCAGAGAGAGTGAATCTCCATCCGCACTGTCCCATCACACACTCCCGGGATCACTCATAAAGTGAAGCCCGCTCAGCACCATACCATTACATATACACCATCCTCCCACCCCCGGTAGATAGCGGGAGCCGGAGGGACATACTTGAAGAGAAAGTACTGGTAGTTATAAGCATAATGGCGTTGAGTTCGCAGGAGATTTTATATGTCTCGGTTTTGACCAGACTGCCCAGGATAACCAGGGCATGAGCGTGACAGAATTTGTGAAATGCGATCAAGAAAAATTCGGTGAGTTGAACAGAGCGGGGCCTTCGAAAACCATATGGCACTGGACCATTTCCTGGGGAATGACACCGTGGAAGAGGGAGAAGGGCCAGTTGTTCCACAACACTGGTCCAGTTACCATAATTCTGCTAGTTATGCCATAAGACCATAAGCAAAAGGATCAGACTCGGCTTCACGGCACGTCGAGTCGTCCCCGCCATTCCATCATCCTTGATTTATTATCCCTCTCCTCCCATTATCCTGCCTTCTTCTGGAAAATTTTGAAGCTCTGATTAAACAAAAGCTTAGAAACCGCTGCTTAAAATATACTGTTACGTACTGTCTAAAGAAATTCCTCCTTCAATTTGTTCTAAATAGACGGCTGAGGCTGTACCTTCTGGTACGAGAAACACGTTACTCACGTTCACTTTGTCTCAGCCTATCAAGTTAGACAAGTTTTAGTGAGAACTTTCCTCCACCCCACCCATACATATTCTTCTAAGCTCGGGTGAGTAAAGGCTCAGCGACATCAAACGTTCCTCATTCCTTACCCCTTTCGTTCACGTGGAGGAGGGCTACACTTGGTGGAATTGTGCTAGACCTAGTACACGCATTTGGGCGAAAGATAGTAAGGTTTTCGAAGATGTTGTGAGGTTGTGAGCCTTAATTCCATGAAAAGTATTTATCTATATATCTGTCTGTCTATCTCTCTTCCTCTTCAACTATCTGTTTATCTGTATGACTGTCGGTCAGTCTAATCTTACATCCATCTTTCTGTCCATCGATCTTGCCATTTATTTATTGATTAAAATACAGGGGAGTATAAGCCATTCCGGCTCTTCTTGCCGCGTCGCCCTCCTGTTCCTCGTCTAACCCTCGCCTATTTACAGGACAATTTACAATGGCCATTTCACCTGTGACTGGTACGTCTTTCACTGCGGGAGAAAACCCAGCACGGTTGCTGGAAGAACGTAAAAGCTCCTTACAGTCAGTGGCAGCGACGTAATAGGTCTTTAAAATCAAGGGGGAGAGGATCAGTTAAGTTGGATGACCAATCTATGCCTCAGAGGTTTAGTGTGAGAGGGGCAGAGGGGCAACATTTTCACCCAGAGAGTACTGGAAGCATGGGCTGAGTTACCAGAGGAGGAGGTTGAAGCATTTATAGTCCTATGAATTAACACGGGTGTAGATAGCGTGGGGCTTCGGCTGAATGCAGGGAACTTGGACTAGCTGCGTGGGAAACGAAATCAGTATGGACTAGTTTGGCTGAAGGCTATTTCTCAACGCTGCATTACATCGTGACACCAAACACACTCCCGTCCCGGCACACACTCCCAGCGTCAGGAACCTTGTGAAACGCCCTCCACACCGTCTCGTCACACAATCCTGGTGTCAGACACAGAGTGAAGCTCCCTCCACACCGTCTCGTCACACACTCCCGGGGTCAGACACAGAGTGAAGCTCCCTCCACACCGTCTCGTCACACAATCCTGGTGTCAGACACAGAGTGAAGCTCCCTCCATACCGTCTCGTCACACAATCCTGGTGTCAGACACAGAGTGAAGCTCCCTCCACACCATCCCATCACACAATCCCGGGGTCAGACACAGAGTAAATCTCCCTCCACACCGTCCCATCACACACTCCCGGGGTCAGACACAGAGTGAAGCTCCCTCTACACATCCCTACCACACTCGCCCGGGGTTAGAATCTCCCTTTGCACACTCTCATCACGTTAGGAAGATCATAGGGTAAGATTCCTTCCACACCATCCTGTCAGACACTCCTGGGATCAGACACACAGTGAAGCTCGCTCAACACGCCCCATCACACACAACCGGGGTCAGTATCCCTCTATACCGTTCCTCCTCTCCGCAATCCTAGTGTCTTTATCATCCAAACCTTTTTTCTGGAAAAGTGCATCGTGACTGAAGATGGATCTTCCATCCCGGTGGTCAACGAGATGCAGAGGATGAACAGGAGAGTCTGTGGGAAATAGACGGCAATGAAGTACGAGTCAACAAATACCCCTCTCCCCGATCATCTGCCGTACTTTGGCAAGGTGCCCGAAATTCACCTTAACCCAGAAATTCATCGCGACCATTCCTACTGATGTTCCTCACGTCTGCTCTCTGCAATCTGCCCTGTCTTTCTTTCAAACAGTTACAGTTCGGGCTGGAGATAAATCAGCTTCCAGAAGACTTAGCCCCTCCCCTCACACACACATACACGCCTACCCCAATCCGTATATAGGAATCT